>NW_011494720.1:5340270-5355004 GCF_000754665.1 Bison bison bison
AGGAAATGGCAACCCACTCCAGTGTTCTTGCCTGGAGAATCCCAGGGACGGGGGAGCCTGGTGGGCTGCCGTCTATGGGGTCGCACAGAGTTGGACACGACTGAAATGACTTAGCAGTATTAGGAAATGTAAATTTTGTTCATATTTTGTTTATTCGGTTTTCTTCTTCTGTTGTTTTCATTATTTTCTGCCTAAATTTATGAACTTCAAAAGGTTAGAGGCTATGTCATTCTTATTTTCCGTCTTATAGTAGATCTCTGGGCTTCCCTCATAGCTCAGTTGGTAAAGAATCTTCCTGCAGTGCCGGAGACCTGGGTTCAATTCCTGGGTTGGAAAGATCCCCTGGAGAAGGAAATGGAAATCCACTCCAGTATTCTTGCCTGGAAAATCCCATGGACAGAGGAGCCTGGTGGGCTACAGTCCATGGGGGTCGCAAGAGTCGGACACGACTTAGCAACTAAACCACCAAACCACCATAATAGATTTCAGGCTTCCCTCATAGCTCAGTTGGTAAAGAATCTGCCTGCAATGCAGGAGAACCCAATTCGATTCCTGGGTTGGGAAGATCCCCTGGAGAAGGGATAAGCTACCCACTCAAGTATTCTTGGGCTTCCCTTGTGGCTGAGCTGGTAAAGAATCTGCCTGCAATGTGGGAGACCTGGGTTCAATCCCTGGGTTGGGAAGATCCCCTGGAGATGGGAAAGCCTACCCACTCCAGTATTCTGGCCTGGAGAATTCCATGGACTATTACAGTCCAAGGGGTCGCAGAGTCGGACAGGACTGAGTGATTTTCACTTTCATAGCAGAGCTCAGCACTGTTCTGATACATAAATAGCACTGAGAGTATCTTTGTGCTCCACAGAAGTACATTTATTTTTTAAGGTCTTCACCAATTCATATGAGCTTTTTATATACTATGGGTATTAACATTTTGTCACAATTAAACACTCTTCCTTTTATTTTAGTTTCATGTTGTTTTTAAAGACATAAAAATGCAGTGGAAACAATTTCTATTTTCTTTGTGCATCATTTTCTTGTCTTTGAAGCTAAAAGTTACACTCTACAGAGCTGAAAACATATAAATTGCAGTTTTTGTCTGTTTTTCTGTTTTTGTTAAAATTTCCTTTTGGGGATAAACTCTTGCTATTCTTCAAGGCTTATCTTAAATGCACCTTTTCCAAGGTTCTTCCTGGGTTTTAGGAAATGGTTGTTTACTCACAGCCGTAGCCATGATTGGCTTATCACAGGAGCCTTTGGTTTGGAGCCCACCAGGAGGTTCAGCTTTGCTCCTGTGTGTAGATCCATCTTACTTAGGCAGGAGGCATTTAAATTAATCCAGCTAACACTTTGAGGTTCTGGATTAAGCTAACATTGCTGCCATTTTAGCCATAAACCTTTATTTCAACTGTAATAACAGAATTTTTGCGTTGTTCCCATGCTGGGGTACCTGACATTTTAATATGATTATTTTGATAGGGGGACATTTTGATAGGGATGTTTTGATATGGCCTAGAAAAATAAATCATTACAATTTTAGGTGCATTTTAATTATCAAAAAAGAGCATGAGCCAGCTCTTCTTAGTCCTAGTTCATAAGCTATTCCATAAGCCCCACTTTACCTATCTGTCCCATGCCTGGTTCCTTATCTTCTTTATGCCAGGGCATAACAGCAAAATCAAAATAATGATTAGATCAAAAAATCCAGCTTTGTCATTGTCAATCCTAATCTTAGTAACTGAATTTCTGATTTGCCTTTCCATCTTTGAAGTCTTTCCAGTATTATAACCCACCTGGCTTTAGAAAGGCTCTTCTGATTCTTGTAAGTGTCCTCTCCACCAAGCTTTCCAGGTGCTGATTGACTGCCTGTAGCTTCAAACAGCACCCACTGCTGAGTGTCTGTCCCAGGGATATGATCAGTGCAGTACTCAGTTGCCCTGTCTTGGGTATTTCCTCATGACACGAGCCTCTCTGCTGGAATTGCCTTGATAGTTCTTCCCGTGTGCAATTCCATTGTCATGTCTCATTTTTTTCTGATCCTCCAGGATAGCTGTGTTTTAACCAATCCCATCTTAAAATATGACTGCCTCTTCCTTGAAATCTTCCTAGTAACTGCTCCGTCATGTGATTTCATCTTTCTTCTGCCCTCCGGGGAGATCCAGCAATCCCACTCCTGGGCATATATCCAGACAAAACTATAATTCAAAAAGGTACATACACCGCTATATTCATCGCACCGCTCTTTATCAATACATGAGCCAAGACATGGAAACAACATAAATATCCATTGACAGATGAATAGATAAAGAAGATGTGGTGCATATACACAAAGGAACATTACTCAGTCATAAAAAGGAATAAAATAATGCCATTTGCAGCTAGATGGACCTAGAGATGCTCATACGAAGCAAAATAAGTCAGAAAGAGAAAGACAGATACCATATGATACCATTTACACGTGTAATCTAAAATAGGACACAAACGAACACATCTACGAAAGAGAACAGACTCACAGACATAGAGAGCAGACTTGTGTTTGTGAAATAGAGGGGTTGGGAAGGGTGGGATTGGAAGTTTGGAATCAGCGAATGCAAAATATTATATATATTAATATAATGGATAAACAACAGGTTTTTTGTATAGCACAGGCAACTATATTCAGCATCTTGTGATGAATCATAATGGGAAAGAATATGAAAAAGAATATATATGTGTGTGTGTGTGTATACACATATGTCTAAGTCACTTTGCTGTACACCAGAAACTAGCACAACATTGAAAATCAACTGCGTGCGTGCCAAGTCGCTTCGGTCATGTCAGACTCTTTGAGACCCCATGGACTGCAGCCTGCCAGGCTCCTCTGTCCATGCAATTCTCCAGATAAGAATACTACACTGGGTTGCCATGCCTTCCTTCAAGGGATCTTCCCGACCTAGGGATCGAACCCGTGTCTCCTATGTCTCCTGCATTGGCAGGCAGGCTTTTTTTTTTTTTTTTAACCACCTACTATATTTCAATTAAAAAAAAAATGACAGTTTTTGAAGTAGATTAATTTTTTCTTACCATCCTTCTCTGGCCTTTCTCCTTGTACCACAAAACCCCTCTGTTTTAGTCAAACCTAAATATTCAGGACTGCATTTAGTTATTCAGTAATCTTAGTTACTGTTTCTCTCACAGGGAAAGAAACAGCAAAACAACAAAAACTTCCTTTTTTTCCCTGTAAATCGTATGGTTCTTCCCAGGCATCTTACATCTCACAACTCTGGAAGGCACTCTCCCACCTAAGTTATTGCTGCTTCCCCATTTGACATCTCCTCTTCTACAAACACTGCTAGGTTTATGCATTAGCCCAGTCTTCCTTTTAACCCTTTGCTGTCTGGACAGATTAGGTGTAGGTACATGCAAGGAAAAAAAAATCACAAAGGTAGTGATGATGAGCTAAGTTGTTGGTTTTTTAAAAGTTTTGGTTGTGTTTTGCTTTGTTTTTACTGGCGCTGATAAATTTGCAAAATAGCTAGATGGAACTCAGGTGATGTGGTTTGTCACAAGATCAGGAAAGTCAACTGACCCGTGGGAAAACAAAAAAATAAATACTGCTGCTTCATTATCCCAAAGTTGGCAAAACTATCATCTTTATGAAGAAAAATTCTCATCCATTATCATAACATCTGTTTTATGTATTTCAGAGAAGCCTCGATTGCAAACAATGGGCAACTCATTCAGTTTTATTTCTGGGCATGTAGTTACCACGGATTCAGATATATAATAATCTTTGATTTGTTGTGCTCACATAATGTGCACATAAGCATTAGATAGCATTATTTATCCTTCATAAACATTAGTGCCGCTGATTTTGTTACTATCAGTGATATTACCAAGGCTACATAGATCAAAACAAACATTGCAATTTTTTTCTTTATGCTCTGCACACAGCCCACACAGGCAAGGAAATGGAGCAACCTTCCAAAATGTAGACATATTGTTCTGTAACCTCTACCCACGTTGGACAAATGTTTATTAAAATCCTTTAAAAATGACAGGATTATACTCCCAGAGTTATCAACATGAGATATTATCTTCATAGTGAAACAAAAATTCAGATAAATAGAAAAAGCAAAACTGAGCTTCCAAATTGAAATAGAGATTTATTTTGGCCAAAATATTCAGCCTTGGTTTCAAGTCACAGATTTCAAAGGAAACAGCAATTCTGTACTGCCCTCCTACTCCTGAATGGCTGGGTGGCCTTAAACTTTTTATCGTGCCTTGCTGAGAAGGAAGGCATAATGTCAATAGGAAGGGTACCTCTGCCCCAGGGAAGCAGGGCCAGTCGCTAAGGTCAACTTTGAACACAGAACCACCTACCGAATCTTTATACACATCAAATTTTCCCTTAGAAATAAAATATTCACCCACTTGATACTATGTTTTAAAATTCTCTTGTTTGCTATTTACTATGGCCTATTTTGTATTTGTTAAGCAGCTCATAGTTTATTATAAATACTTTTATAAAGTATTTTTATCTCATTTGATTTCCCAAATACACTACAAAATAAGCTGGAAGCATTTTCAGCCTTGCTTGAAAAGAAAGGAAACGGAGAGCGTGGGCACTGGACCAACAGGACAGATCAGTGGAAAACGATGGAACTGGAAGACAAACTCTTAGCTCTGACGCCGTGACTCCTGCCCTTTTGGGTGATGCTGCACTGCTTTTTGCTGGATAAATACATAAACAGTTTGACTCCATCTGCCTCAAAAAACTGAACACAACATGGAGGTTTTGACACATTCCTCATCTTAGAGCAATGGCGTCTTTTGCTGAATGAGTTTCCTTAGGAATTAACATTTATATCCTCTGCATAAGATACTCCAGAGTGCATATTATAGACCAGCAATAATATGCCTTTGCAGTTAATGGCACTCAGTCAAAACTACCAGGGCATGTCATCATTAGGTCATAATACCCACCCTGGAGTGTCTTACAGCTTAATTGTTCTCTCTTCCATTCCAGAAACCAGAGAAAGACATATTTTACTAATGTTTCTGCTTTGTTAATGAGTTCAGAATGGATGAACACATGTGCTCTGCCTGCTCTGCGTATCAAACATGTATCCAGAAATAAATGCAGGTCGCATAATCCCCAATTCCAGCTTGCATATTTTGCTACAAAATGTTTGGCATGGCTCTGATATTTCTGAAAGTGAAAATTTAGTATGCAACGTCTGTCTAAATATTCAGACTCTGAAAACTCATGAGACTTCCCCTTCTGCCAATGTCCTCAGCATTTATCTCTTGATCATCATCTGTTTTTCTGCTGAAAGTTTCCATTAAGAGAGTTATATTTTAATCTGGACTAGAATCCACAATCAACTATCCCTAATCTTTTGAATATATAGCTAGTTATATCTTAATGACTATTTAACCTTGGGTCTTTTCTTAGCCACATTCGGCAAAACTCTTCAATCAGAATAGAAATTTCATCATGCACTTCTAGGTTCTTACTTTTCTACTACAAAGCCATATTTACCTTACAACAACATTTTAAATAACAAGCAAAGCCTGAGAAGTTATAGGAATAACTAGCTGACCCAGACGTACATGGTTCTGAAATATGGCTGCCCAGCAATAGAAAGCACTGGCTATTCAAATAAGTACGACAAAAGAGCCTTTTGCAAGGCATTGTTCTTCAGGTCACCTCATTTTTGTACGTAGCAGTGAGCCACGGAGTAGAATCCCTCACACTGCTTAGGAATGCTTACTGAATTTGAGAAATTTGAGGCTCCAAATCAATGAAACAAATGTAACCGAGGAGCTATTTATGGGAAACATCTCCTGGAAAGTCTGTGGTGGAGAAAGTATTTGTTCTGGATGGAGTTCTACGATTTAGGCCCTTACCTTCAGAATAAGTAACATATAACAAATAAAGAGATTGATTTAATAATTTTAAAATTTCCCACATGACGACCAAGAAGGATGGAATGGGTGGGGGAGGCTCTGGAGACGGGGTGACATATACATATTTATAATTGTGACTGACTTGTCGTCATGTACAGAGACCACCACAACATTGTAAAGCAATTTTCCTCCAAATTAAATAAATAAAAAATGAAGTTTACTTCTAGGGGAAAAAAAAATTGGCAGGAGGTGAAAGGGAAATTCAAGAGGGAGGGGACATAGCTATACCTATGGCTGATTCATGTTGATATATGGCAGAGACCAACACAATATTGTAAAGCAATTGTCCTCCAATTAAAAATAAATAAATAAATTTAAATAATAATTTAAAAAACCATGGAAAAACCTCCCACAAAGTTCAGTTTCCAGAAGCCTTCTCTGGTGAATTCTATAAAACATTTAAAGAAGAATTAATACCAATTCTTCACAAGTTCTTTCAAAATACATAAATGAGAAGGGATACTTTTCAACTATGATGCATGTATTACCCTTATGCTAAACCAGACAAAGACATCACTAGAAAACTACAGATCAATATCCTTTATGAATAGTTGTACAAAAATCCTCATCCAAATACTACCAAGCCAAGTCCAGACTTGCAAAAAAGGATTATACACCATGGCCAAATGAGATTTATCCCAATAAACTGCAAAGTTGGATTATCATCTGAAAAACAACTATGTAATATATCATATTAACAAAATAAAGGACAATGCCCATAATATTGATAGACATAGGAAATTTATGTGACAACTCTGATACTCATTTATAATACAATCACTCAAGAAACTACAAATAGAAGGGCATTTACTAAATCTAACAAAACCCATCTACAGACAAACTGATAGCTTGTCATGCATTACAGGCAGATTCTTTACCATCTGAGCCACCAGGTAAGCCCATGCATACTGGAGTGGGTAACCTATCCCTTCTTCCGGGGATCTTCCTGACCTAAGGATTGAACCGGGGTCTCCTGCATTGCAGGCAGATTCTTTACCAGCTAAGCTACCAGGGAAGCCATGTAATATACCATAGTAATATGATAAAGAACAGTACGCATAATGTTGATAGACATAGGAAAATTATGTGAAAAAAAATCTAATATTCATGATAAAACCACTGAAGAAACTAGGAAATGAAGGGCATTTACTGAATCTGATAAAAGCCATTTACAAAGAAACTGAGAGCTTGTTATTTTTCCATAAGATCAAGAACATGACAAGGACCTCTGGTCTCACTATTTCTATTCAACATTGTACTAGGAGTTTTAACCAGGGCAATTAGGACAAAAAGCAAAAAGAAATTTAAAGTATTTAGATTGAAAAGAAAGAGGTTAAACTATCTCTATACACAAATATCATAATCATATACAGAATATCCTAAGGAATACACTAAAAATTTATTACAGGTAATAAGCTCAGAAGGATTACAAGATTCAAGAAAGAGAAAAATTAACTGTCCTTACATATATTGGCAATGCACAATCCAAAAATAGAATTAAGGAAATAATTTATAATAGCATCAAAATGAATGAAATATTTAAAAATAAATTTAACAAAAAGCACAATACTTATAGTTTTGAAAACTATAAAACATTGTTGAAAGAAACTGAAGAAGCTCTAAATAAAAGACATCTCATATTTATGGGCTGGAAGACTTAATATCAAATTAATCTACAGTTTTAACACAATTTATATCAAAATACCAGCTGGCTCTTTTCTTGTGGAAATTGACAAGCTAATCCTAAAATGCATATGGAAACGCAAGAGAGCCAGAATATCCAAAACAATCTTGAAAAGAAGAACAGGGTTGGAGGAATCATATTTTCCAATCTCAAAACTTAGTTCAGTTCAGTTCAGTCACTCAGTCATGTCCAACTCTTTGTGACCCCGTGGACTGTAGCATGCCGGAAACCTGCAATAATCAAGATACTATAGCACTGGCATAAACATATAAATCTATGAAATAGAATCTGGAGTCCAGAATGAAACATTTACATTTATGGTTAACTTTCAACAAATGTGCAAAGACAGTTCAATAGGAGGGGAAAATGACCTTTACAACAGATTACACTGGGAAAACTGGATAGCCACATGCCAAAAATGAAGTTATACCTTAGCCTCACACCATGCATAAAAATTACTTTAAAATGGACTATATACTTAAATGTAGAAGCTAAAAGCTATAAAACTCTTAGAAGAAGGTAAACAAATCAATCTTTGTCATATTGGGTTAGGCAAAGGCTTCTTAGACATAACACCAAAAGCACAACAGATAAAAGGGAAAAAATAAGTTAGACTTCTTTAAAATTTAAAAAAAGACACACATGCATGCACCTAGGATTGGAATTTCTGACAACCCAAAGAGTTGGAGAGGAATCATAAAATATGAGCAAAGAATATGAATAAACTTTCTTCCAAAGAAAATAAACAAATGATCAATAAACACGCAAAATGATGATCAATATCATTAGACATTAGGAAAATACAAACCAAACCACAAGTGATACCACTTCACACCTACGGGGATGGCTAAAATTAAAAAGAGAGACAGAAAAGTTGTGAGTGAGGATGTGGAAAAATTGGAGCCATATAGTGAGAGTAAGAAGGTAAAATGGTGCGGACACCTTGGAAAACAGTTTGGTGTTCCTTAAAACATTCAATAGAGAGTTACAATTTAACTCAGCAATTCCAATCCTTAGGTGCATGCACGCATGTTAAATCCCTTCAGTCACAAATCCTAGGTAAATATCCTCAAACTGTGAAAAGATATGACCACATAAAAACTGGCATACGAGTATACAAAACATTATTCCTAATAGCCAAAAAGTAGAAAACACGAATGTCTATCAACTGATGAATGGTGCTAAACAGTAAGTGAATATCCACATAATGGGTGCATTATTCAACAATACAAAGAAGTGAAGTGTCGTTCACTACAACAGGAGTGAACTTTGAAAGCATCTGCTAAGTGAAAGACACTAGTCACAAAAGGTCACATATTATATGATTCCATTTATATGAAATGTCCAGAACTGGCAAACCTATAGAGACAGAAAATAGGCTGGAGGTTGCCAAAGTCTAGAGAGGGTAGGACATAAGAGTGTCTGCTAATGCAAAAGAGCTTCTTTTGGGAAATAATTAAAATATTCTAACATTAGATTTTGGTGATGGTATAGTTATGGTATTATTCTGAGAATACATGAAAAACTAATAAATGTTACACTTTAAATGGATAAAATTGTGGCATATGAATTATATCTTAGTAAAATTATTTTTTTAAAAAGAAACAGTAAAACTGAGGAGTTCTCTGAAATGAAATCACAGACTATCAGTGGTATAGAGGTCTAGAAATAATCAGGTCAAGTGAGAACAAAAAGTAATAACTTGCATATGAAGAAGAATGGAAGAATTGTTTCCAGCAGAAGAAAATCTGAAGTATCTTTGTGATTTGGCCAAAAAAAAAAAAAAAAAGCATATTTTTCTTTTGTAAACTGGGAAAAATTGAAATATGATTAAAAACCCTAGGGAAACAAATAGCTGTAGATAAAAGATAATGACCATATATGTAGAAGACTAAATATGTCATAATTTAATTAACAATAATAAGCAAGGATAAGCCGCTTAACCTTGAATCTTAGAATATTTTTATCTAAAAGGCTAGGTGAGTTGGTGTTGGACGTGGAACCCTGGCATGCTGCAGTCCATGGGGTCAGAACAAGTCGGACACAACTGAGCGACTGAACTGAACTGAAGCCTAGTGACCACGGATTTTTGTAGTTTCCTATTAGTGACCTAACATGGACCTACAGTAAGTTATATTTGTATAATTATGTTATTAAAACTTTGTAAATTATATTGGCTTCCAGTTTCTAAAATTAAGCCATAGGCAAGGTACAGACGACTGACTTACAGCACAGACTAAATGAGAATGTATACATTTTGACAATCTAGCTATTACTTTCTTCTTTGTCCTACACAGTAGAAAATCAAGAGCCTCTGTATTAAGTTTAGAGATGAGAAAAACAGAATAATTATATTATTTAAAAATTCAAAAGTAAGCAAAAGAAGAACTGAAGGTGGTTTTTTAAAATTTACAAAATTTAAGAAGATGGTTGTGGAGAATGCTTATTAGCTGCCTAATAAACAAAATAAAGCTAATAAAACAAGAAATATAGGTTAAAACATGTTATTTTAAGAAATTCTCCAGGCCAGAATACTGAAATGGGTAGCCTTTCCCTTATTCAGAGGATCTTCCCAACCCAGGGATTGAACCCAGGTCTCCCACATTGCAGGTAGATTCTTTACCAGCTGAGCCACCAGGGAAGCCCAAGAACACTGATGTGGGTAGCCTATCTCTTCTCCAGGGGATCTTCCAGACCCAGGAATTGAACCAGGGTCTCCTGAATTTCAGGTGGATTCTTTACCAGCTGAGCTACCACAGAAGCCCCTATTATTTAACGTTATAAAGTTTAAAGAATATGAACAAAGGTTAAAATGGTTGCCTCTGAAAAATGTGACTGGAATGAGGGGTAAGTAATTATACTTTTCAATTTATTGAGCTGAGGTAATAATAGAAGATTGAAGGTTTGTGAACATGTGCTACTTTTAGGAAAGTAAAAGTATTAGCAACAGTTTTGAAATGAAAGAAGCAAAAGCAAAAAACAGACCTCATTAGTAAACTATGTCTGATGAAGTCCTCAGCTGGCCTTCCACACTTTGCTTCTATGACTTCTAAAGATTTCAGTCTCTCAGTAGGAACTCTAGGGGGGAAAAAAGGCATTTCAGGAGGCCAAGGGATTCATTAGAGCATTTTCTTGGGACTGAGCCACCATGCACAGTGAGGTACCAATGTCCGGGGCTTTGGGGAAACCTGGCTTCAAGCAGAGTAACAAGCAATAGAGAATCTGTAGGAAAGGGACCCAGACTTTGTCCACATTCAACCTTCAGGGAATTCCTCTTTCACTGAGATTCTCCTCTCATCAAGGTTACCAGTCTAGTAGTCGATAGCACTGAACACTTTTATCAGCCCCACTGGGTAATTATAAAATATTTGCAATTATACAATATGCTAATTCTTAGGCATCTATAAACAGTTTAATCAATTGAGTGCATTTTATTATTTCTAGTCTAAACATTATGGGCTCACACAAAGTCTCTGAGATTGATAAATTATTCGAGATTGTTAAACTGCTGACAAACCAATCAGAAGCTTTATTTGAATTTATTAGGTGTGCTACATTATTTAGCCAGCAAGAGTAAGAAAATCAACAGGGATGAAGATGCCTGCAGGAGTCACACTGTGAGGCTTGATCAGTTCCCAGGAATTACAGAGAGGGGAAGCCATCCAAATCAGGGGGAGTTGATTCGCCTAAAACCTTTACTGTCCAGTTGAAATTAGCATTAAGCCAAGTTCTTGAGACACTTGCGAGCATTATTCTCTTTGTCATAATGTATGTGCATCTGTGCGTGTGTAGATACCTATATTGTGTCAGTATGGGCTTCCCTGGTGGCTCAGATGGTAAAGAATCTGCCTGCAATGCAGGAGACCTGGGTTCATCCCTGGGTCGGGAAGATCTCCTGGAGGAGGGCACAGCAACCCACTCCAAGTGTTATTGCCTGGAGAATCCCCATGGCAGAGGAGACCGGCAGACTACAGTCCATAGTGTTGCAAAGAGTCGGACACAACTGAAGTGACTTAGCACGCATGCATGCACACACTCCAGTATTCTTGCCTGGAGAATTTCATGGACATAGTCCATGGACTATAGAGGCTATAGTCCCTGGGATCACAAAAGATCAGACACAACTGAGCAACTAACACTTTCACCTTTTTTTCCATAGGTAAGTGTATGCACATTTGGTGTATGTGTTTCCAACCACTCTAATGAGAAAGAAAGAAATATTTTTTCATGCCCATCAGGACCTCCAGGGATATACCACATTTGAACATCCCAAAATAGAGCAAGACGAGTGTTCTGCCAATATTTATATTTAAGTGCATTCAGCAAGAATCGTATTTTCCCAAACATGAGACAAGGCTTTTACTCACCCCCAAATTAATCCACCTTGTATTCAAATTTTTACTGAGTCTTTTCTACTACTGAGTTATACTGCTTGGTGAGTTGATTTCTTTTTAACAACTGAGTAGTCTTTGCAGAAAATATATTCCCTCAAAAAACTCCTCAGACAAATTGCTTATGAAGATGATCTAATTAAACAGATTTAAAACATTTTTTAAAAGATAAGTTTAATAGAGATTTGTCGATTATTCTTGGAGGCAGAATCTCCTGGCTTCCAGGGGTAGATGTTGTTTAATAAGTCAGTTAAGCTGACATACTCAAGGGTTATGTTGTATGAATAACGAAATGTTCTTACCGCACAAAGTAGAAAATTTTTACTAATGTTCAAGTGAAGGTATTTGTAACCTGAGATAAAACTTCTGCCAGCACATACCCAGATGAATGCTCTATTTTAAAAGCTATACTTAGAAGTAAAAATGACGTGCCCTACAGCAATGCTTCTCAACCTTCAACATTCATGCTTATTGTCTGGGGATCTCCTTAGAAATGGAGATCTTGATTCAGGGCCTGGGATGTCTCATGCCAGTTCAGGGCCCGTGATGGGGTCTCAGGACCCACTCTGTATAACAAGACCCCAGAACACTTTGTTAGGTGACTCAAAAATCAAACCTAATGAAACGAAGGCGTAGATCACTGATGTCAACCAGGCAGGTGAAAGCTGGGTAAATTGTTTTCAGGTAACATGAAAGTGGAAAGAACAACACACACACACACACGTACACACTCTCCCCTAACGTGTGAATTAACTTTGTATATATAATTTACTGTAAACTAAACTATGTAAGAAGACATTTGACTGTGCAATCCACATTTTAAATGTGTGTGTGTATATATATGTTTAAGTTGTCTGGGATATTTTTGTGTGGGAAACAGACGACTTGCTATTCATGGTCACATGTATGGCATTTCTCCCAAAAATTTCCTGCTCTGCTTAACAGCTCTGAGAGACATAGCCAAATTAGAATTTTTGTTAAGATCAGTTATGTGAGCTGGAATAAAATGGAATATTTAGATTTCTTCTGGTCAATGATTAAATAGGATATGATGCTGGATTAACTCGTTTTTGCCACATAGTGAAAGTAATACAATTTAAAAAAAAAAAAAGATGCCTAGGTAATGTACGGTTGGTCAGACCTTCTTAACAATTTAATTGTAGAAATATGAGAACTCCTACTGCTGTGTGGTATAAACCCTAGGACCAGAACTCAAATAGGAAACAAGTATGTGTCTTGGAAGAGATGGCCATCATAATGCAGGCATTTTTTGAAGGAGACAAATAAACATGAAAATATCAAACCGGTTAAAGCCAAATAAAAATTAAACCTTCCAAGCACATTTTCAGTGAACTTCAGAAGTTATTAGAAAAAAAATTCATTTTCACACTTCTCTAACTACAGACACGAAGTTAAGCTGCCCTCTGATTTCTTTCTACTATAGATCTCTATTTCATTGGAGGGAGGTATTTCCAAGAGGAAATTCTTGCCATATTTTCCAAAAATTTTCACACGATGCAATAGAATATAACACTGCTATAGTAACTATCCTAGAATTTATCTTTGCAGTTACATGCAAAAAGTGGGAAAGATGTGTGAATGTCGTTAGTTAAAATTATTTTTGTCTCAGTTGTAAACCAGGTTAATCAGCCTTGCCACAGAAATGAAAATATTAATGCAGCTTTACAATGCTGCATTTTGTTTCACCAGTAAAACCATTCCTCTGCTATAGAAAGGATAAAAAGCTCCATAATTTTGGTTTCCTAATTTTGTTAACACTCAAAAAGTGTTTCTATAAAAATGTTAAATTTCTAGAATGCTTAAATTGGAGTAAAAGAAAATGGTTGCCTAAAAGTAAGATGACAGAAAACCAATTAGATATGAGAAAGGGATGGCGGAATGATTGTTAATGTAAAAAAATGGTCTTTAAAAACAGTGCTCTCACAGTTGGTATTGTAAGAGATCTTTAATTATAATCACTCCATTTTTTTGTTCTTAATATGGTCTTGAAAAAAATGTGCTAATTCTAGAGACATAGTCAGTTGTCCTTAAATAACTGTGCTAAGTAGCCTACAAATAAATGAGCCTAAAATGGTTAAACAACAAAGCCCTAGGCAGTTTTGTTCAAATTTTATGTGGATCCTGCCACACTCTATTATTATTTGCAGTTAACTGTTTAATGAATCATATTTATATATATAGTTTTTATTGTATAGTGTAGGATGAGATCTTGATCTTTCTATTGTCATTTATAAAATACTAAATTTAAGTGTTAATTAAGGCACATGCACCTAGTTGACTCCAAGAGATAATTGCTAGTAGCATTCTAATGTCCAAAAGGGTATAATAGATTGTTATTAGAAGAGTAACCACAAAGAACTGATAAATCTGAAAACATTCATCTTCAGAGTTCATAAAGAGCAGTAATAAAAACAAAAATGAATAGTTTGCAAATTGGAACCCTTTATATACAATTGGCAGATGTATAAATTGGTTTAACCTTTTTTTAGAACCATTTGATAATAAGTATAAAGAATCTTCGTCTGAGTGAACTCCGGGATTTGGTGATGGACAGGGAGGCCTGGCCTGCTGCGATTCATGGGGTCGCAAAGAGTCGGACATGACTGAGCAACTGAACTGAAAAAGAATCTTAAGGGCGGATACACCCTTTGACTTAAAAAATATTACTCCCAGGAATCTATTTTAATAA
>NW_011494720.1:5355104-5355366 GCF_000754665.1 Bison bison bison
AAAGTGAAGTCGCTCAGTCGTGTCCGATCTTCAGCGACCCCATGGACTGCAGCCTACCAGGCTCCTCCATCCATGGGATTTGCCAGGCAAGAGTACTGGAGTGGGGTGCCATCACCTTCTCTGAAATGATTAGACAAGTAAATAAAATTAATGAGCAAATATATTTAACACAATTATTTTCAATAGTGAGAAACTGGAAATAACTCAAGTGTTAGTTTTGATTCACATTTTTTAATGTTGTTCATTAAATTAAGATTATTTA
>NW_011494720.1:5355466-5388199 GCF_000754665.1 Bison bison bison
ATTTAACCTATAATTTGTTCAACAATAAGTTATAGGTTAAATATTTCACATATATCTATACAGCAAGCTGTCATGCATATTTATTAGGCTCTTGAAAATTGTAATAACCTGAAAGTGACAAAAGAAAGTTATACACTTAAGCTTAATACTGTGTTTATGAATATTTATAAATAATTGTGTTTACATAGAAAAGAAAGGGGGCATCCCAAGTGGCTTAGGGTAAAGAGTCCACCTGCCAGTGCAGGAGGCACAGGTTCAATCCCTGGCCCGGGAAGATCCCACAGGCCAAGGAGTAACTAAGCCCACGCACCACGACTATTGAGCCTGTACTGTAGAGCCTGGGACCCACGACTACGGAGCCCATGTTCCACAACTACTGAAGCCTCCTGTGAAGAGCCCGTGCTCCGCAGCAAGAGAAGCCGCCGCAGTGAGAAGCCCACGCACTGCAGCTAGAGAGTAGCCCCCACTCGCCACAACTAGAGAAAGAGCCAGTCAAGCAATGAAGTCCCAGTACAGCCAAAAATAAATAAAACTATATTATAACTTGATTACATTAAAATTAAACACTGAAAAAAGGAAAAGAATTCTGCACGGAAAAAAAAAAGGCTGAATGGTAGCTCATCAATTTTTCTCTTTTGATTCCTTCTTTTTTCTATTTTGTAGTCTGCCAGTCCCATCCTCTGACATCACTTGAAAGATATAGCTCTTTTTAGAATCAGAAGGAAACCCAACAAGAAAATTTAAGAATATGTTACAGTTTCTAGAGAAGGCAGAAGAATTAAAGTGCACTCACTGGAGAAGGAAATGGCAACCCACTCCAGTGTTCTTGCCTGGAGAATCCCAGGGACGGGGGAGCCTGGTGGGCTGCCATCTATGGGGTCGCACAGAGTTGGACACGACTGAAGCGACTTAGCAGCAGTAGCAGCAGCATTAGAGGACAGGCTCTAAGTTATACCTGTTTGTATGTGCCCCACAATAAGCTACAGCACCAACATTTTTCAGTAATAATGCTTTTCACTGGGCCTTCTTGTTCATAACTTTCAGAACCTAGTTCTCAAGATTTCTTAAACTGTTCAGTGGCAGATACTAAGTTTATAGATCAACTGTTATATTTCATCACCAACAATATTTAAATCATTGGTCCATGATGGGGGAGGGTCCTATGATAAGAAATTTGGGTTGTGTAATTCTCCTTATATTTTTGCATCCTGGTTTCATCAGCACCTCTGCAATACTGCCCAGGAGTCACCATTACCTTCAGGCCTGGCATTATGGCTGATTGCGTTCAGAAGTCCTGCAGCTAAGAAGCAACCCTCGAGAAACATTCTCGTCATGTAGGCACCATAGTTTAAAACTGCTCTTAAGGACTTGGCTTCAAACCTAACTTCCTGGTTTGGCTTATAACAAGATGCTTGCAATGCAATGCCGTTGGTTTCATGAAAGATGGCAAAGGAACTATTAATGACACTAATTAAGATGTGTGAATATCGTTTAGAGACTCTTCCTTGTTGCTTTCCAAGTATAAGCTATGTTACCTAACACATTAATTGGTAATGATACAAGTGCATATCTTTCAACTGCAAGGTCAGTTTTTAAAGTGGGGCTTTTATTATTCATGTGTTTTCAGTTCCTACACAATTCACATACAGATTCCATTAACAAACCTTAACTGTGCTCCTCTTTAACCCCATTATAGCTCTACCCCTTCTCACCACCCGAATATTATGGTATTGTGGGTTAGAGCATTTGAAACTTTTATCCAGCCTTAAATATAATTTCCAAATCATTTTATATACACTCAGAACCTATTTGTTTAATTGTTTGCATTTTCAAGTAGGCTCATTCCCTGATCTTTTTGACCAGATGTGCAAAATACAAAGTCAAAAGCTATTTATTTGAAGCCTATCCATCTCCCTTATCCAGTGTATCTGCCTGAAGTAAATGTTGTCGCTAAAGTAAAACCCAGCATAGAAAACAAAGGAATATTAAAGTATAGCATCCAAACAGTGAACTCAGAGTGAGATGGCTCTGGTTGAATCTGTCCCTGGCTCAGATTCAGCAGAGGTTAAGGAGACCCAAAATGTGCCAGATGCCTCATGGGGTAGTAAAAGACTATGATGGTCTTTCAGGCAGCAAGAGTCTACATTTATGTGTCCTTGGTAGCAGCCAAGTACTCTCCCATTTGTGGCTTCCTGTAATTCTCACAACACCTCCCCCTAATCTATAAATGCGTATCTAAGAAGTTCCTTTTGCTGTGATCATATACGCTTAAGTATAAAACTTTTGGGTGCTTTTTCTCCCCTTTCAAATCTCTGTAGACGTTCTTTCATTGCTCTCTGGCATTTAAAATCATAAAGAGAAATCTGAAGGCTGATTGATGTCTTCCTTTAGAGGTGACCTTCCTTTTCCTCATGTGTGATGCAGTTCAGGACATTTCCTGTGTCTTCAGATTTAAATATTGTCCCCATATGTCTATAAGCAAATCTATTTTTATTCACTGCTACTTGAGCTCATAGGATCTAAAACATCCTTTAGATTCCTATGATCATATGGAGAGGAATAGAGAGTTATAATCAGAAGCACACTTGGGTTTTGCTGCTTGGAGAAGTGAATCCATCTCCATGAGAAGATAAGCTCGAGCTTCATCCCTCCTCCTGTCGATCCGGAGTTTTCGATCCAGAGAAAACTCATTGCCATAAGTTTATTATTGCTGTGGTTAGGTTTTGTCTTGTCCTTTCTTCATGCATGTTACTCATACTTAGGTTAGCTCTTTTTTCTCTGTATTCCACATCAACAGTCTCCTCTCCCTCTTTTGTTTCTATTTATCTTTTTTCTTCTACATTCTGGGAAAGCTTCTCAAAATGACGATCCATATTAGTGTTTCTATCTTCTACAGCATCAATTCTATTCTTAACTGCTCCCAATATTCATCTCAGTTTTATGATTGCTACCTTTTATTAACTCACCCAGTTTCTTCAGCTTTCATCACAGTCTCTTCTTATCCTTGCAGTGCCTAATTCTTGGAGCTCATTAATCTTTCTGTCATATTGAAGGTACAAAGCAATTTACTACATTTTAAAAATTCTTGTAAAGTCCTTTCCAGAGATATTTTTCAGAATAATGCACCAGCTACTCTACATTGTAATCTTTCCTTTTCTAAAATGAGGAACTGTGTCTGCAGCCCTTGTGTTTGTCACTAGACAGAGCATCTAATTTATCCTTGCTCTTTCTGCTTATTTCCCAGGAAAAATTAGTAGGAGGAGAACAGTAGAAGTCCAAAGAAATTAGGAGAATTCTCTTTGTCTCAGATCCAGACCTAGAGAGCAGATTGGCAAGGTCGTTGTTCAGCCCAATTTTCAGTGTCTAGCTCTGTGTTTCTTATTTGCACAGTAAGGATGGGTGTCAAATGCATATGGTGTTTGGGAGGAGATGTGTTGCTTTATATATAAAAAAGCATATTCCCTATGATTGTTGTTTTTTTATACCCACAGCCAAATTTCGTAAAGCTTGACGAAATCATAGCTAGGAGGAGATACAAGAAGTTGAGTCAGGATACATTTAAGGTAACAGAGAGAGAGTTCATTCTCAGGTTGGTCCTTCATATTCCAGGGCCCAGATGCAGGTGGGGAGGAGACGGAAGGAGGGATGAAGCTCAAGATTATCTTCTCATGGAGATGGATTCACTCCTCCAAGCAGCAAAACCCAAGTGTGCTTCTGATTATAACTCTCTGTTCCTCTCCATAGGTTCTGTAGTTGGTGGAATGATCTCCAAGCTTCTAGCAGCTAGTGCAATGTCTGTGCTGGTGTTTCATTTTCTCAGAGAATTGTCACCAGTTCTGATCCTTCAGAAGCATTTTGGAGGGAGTGAGAAGATGCGCTGCCTAGGAACTGTGAGCCACATGCCATGTTGATTCTAATTTCACTCCCAAATCACTTAATTCAGTTGTGCGGATAAATGAATTGTCACAAACTATTTACAGAACCAAATTGAGAACAATCCGCTCTTATCCTCACCTTACTGTTCTGAATCAAATCTGCTCAGGAACAAATCTGGTATGAGTTTTTTTTCTTTAGTAGGAAATCATGTCAATATGCTAACTTTCCATGTATATTAATCTAAAGCTTATTTCTAATTAAGTAATAACTGCAAATTAAAGGAATTCAAAGCATCACTGCACAGGCAGGGTTTTCTTCTAAGCTGGAGACCCTGTGGGAATCATAATCCAAATTTTGCAGCTTTCCTGTAATAAAACTCACCCTGTCATTTTAATGGATTTGTTCATTTTGTCTGCATATATGCGTTTAAGCTCCATTTTACTTTGACCACAGATAACAAAGTAAATATAAAGCAAATCCATGACCAATTTTGGTAAAACTACAAGTTTTTTTTTTTCCAACAAGCAAGTTGTCAGATCTTGCAAGCTCTTCTAGGTATCATTAAATGAATTGTTGCTGAGGATCTCACCTGTAAGCAAGCTTGCAGTCAGCCTGGCCGAGCACACCAGGAGCAGCTGGAGAATCCTTGGGATGATGGCACAGGAGTCATGAAGTTCCAAGTTGATGGATGTGGTGCCATTGGGAAGAATGGGAAATATTGAATTATAGAGTCAGAGCCATTACACTGTCAGAGATGAAATCCAAACAGAGAAATGTCACTTACTTGCACAAGGATGATGTAGAAGAGACCCAGTGTCACAGCATCATGTGCTCAGGTAGTTGGGATTGCTGGTTGCTCTCACTAGATGTTTATAAGATTGAGAGACTGCAACACAGAAGAGATAATAGACTTCTGTGGTGTCTAAGATAAAGAGGATGGTAGACTTGTTATACTCTTCACAGCTCAGATCTCAGCAGCAACAATGAACGATGACTTCACCCTGGGTGCTGTTCAGAAGAAGAGCAAGGAATTCGAATACATCTAGGTGAGGGTCATCAGAAAGTAAGACCCCGGAAACTGGCATGGTGAGGAACAGGTGAAGGTCCAGTCATATTTGTTTAGCCATTTATAGAGGATGTAACAGAGAAGGCAATGGCACCCCACTCCAGTACTCTTGCCTGGGAAATCCCATGGGCAGAGGAGCCTGGTGGGCTGCAGTCCATGGGGTTGCGAAGAGTTGGACACGACTGAGCGACTTCCCTTTCACTTTTCACTTTCATGCATTGGAGAAGGAAATGGCAACCCACTCCAGTGTTCTTGCCTGGAGAATCCCAGGGACGGGGGAGCCTGGTGGGCTGCCATCTATGGGGTCACACAGAGTCGGACACGACTGAAGTGACTTAGCAGTAGCAGCAGCAGAGGATGTAACTGAGCAGATCCATCTTCGTAGAGAGTTCAATTAAACGACCTGTATGGTTCTTTTCAACTCTAACGTTCTTAGACTTTAAAAGTATCTCATTGATTCAGTAGTTTTTTTCCATTCTGCTTTCTACCAAATAGGTTTTTCTGACGAGAAAACAAAACTTCTCAGTAAAAATGTCCAAACAGTATTTCTCAAAGTATAGTTAATTTCTGCAAAGTTGTCAAATAGAGAGAAGGATAAGAAAAACATAACAAATGTTTCAGAATATTCTGGTTACAAAATTGCTAACTGTGGAGAACTATATTTATTTGTTTGTTTGTTTTCTAGGAAGGAAGCTTTTGTGTGTTCACACCATTTCATAAATAGGAAGAACAATATACCACTCAAAATCTCTCCTCCTTTTCCTGTCACAACAAGAAAGAACTAACCCCAAGTCCAAAGAGTATTTTGTGGATGATGAACATTTTCAATATCCCACAGTCCAAAGAGCTGGTTCTAGCAATATCTTAAATGCAAAAAGACGAGTACTGCTAAAAAGCAATCACCTCTCCTTAGCGTCTTTCTTTTAAATTGGAAAACAACTGGTATATCTATTATGCAAGGATTGCTTCTGATAATACGGTACCTTTAACTCTGATTGTGTCCATTTTTTTGACAAAGGTAATCGTGTAAGATATCTAAGTCTACAACAATCTCAAAATATCTATGCTGTCTTTGTCTTTAACCTTACATCTCTCAGACAACAAAGAATCTGTTACTATGGGTGTTCAATGATGCTCCATCACACTCCAGTATTGGGAAAATTCTTATGAATGACTAAGCCTAGTCATTCGCACTTCCTTTGATGTCATTTTCTACTTTTTATTTCTCCTTAATGACAGTGAAGTACAAATAACGAAACTCTTTGAAAACAGATCTTCACATACCCACTTGACTGGAGAAAAGGACCCCACCTGGGAAAAACAGGAAACAGAAGTACTTCTCTGCCACAAATGGTCAGGTCTGAATTCATCTTTAAGATTACTGGAGACAATTTCATTTTATTCATATGGGAGGCAAAAATAATGCTCCCCTGAAGATGTCTACATCCTAATCCCCAGCATTTGTGAATAAGCTACTTTATATGGCAAAAGAGACTTTGCAGATGTGCTTAAGGGTACGGCCTCGAGATAAAAAGATTTTCCCTCGTTCTTCAGGTGGACCCCAGCTAATCACATTAATCCTTAAAATTAGAAAAATTTTCCTGGCTGTAGTCAGAGAGAGACGTGACAACAGAAGGGTTTAGAGAGACACTCTTTCTGGTTTTGAAGACAGTAGGAGAACAGAAGCCAAAATACATGAGGCACTTCTAGAAGCTGGTCCAGGCCTCCAGAAAAAAACTCAGCCCTGGTTTCATTTCAGTTTTAACCCTGTGAGATCCGTGTCAAACGTCAGACCTGTACAACTGTAAGATTATAGCTTAGCATTGGTTTAAACCACTTAGCCTTTGGTAGTTGGTTATGGCAACAATAGAAAGTATTACTCACTCAGTCGTGTTTGACTCTGTGACCCCATGGATTGTGGCCCGCCAGGCTCCTCTGCCCATGGGATTCTCCAGGCAAGAATACTGGAGTGGGTTGCTATTCCCTTCTCCAGGGGATCTTCTCAACCCAGGAATTGAACCCGGATCTCCTGCATTGCAGGCAGATTCTTTATGGTCTGAGCCACCAGGGAAGCTGGACAACAGTAGAAGCCATCATTAAGAACAGTAGAAACCAGAGACTTCCCTGGCGGTCCAGTGGTTAAGACTTTGCCTTCCAAAGCAGGAGTCACACAGCTAAGATCCCACATGCCTCCCAGACAAAAACATAAAACATAAAACAGAAACAATAATTGTAACAAATTACAATAAAGACTTAAAAAATAGGTCTATAGGCAAAAAAAAAAAAAACAAAACAAACACTTAAAAAAATACCACACAATGGAGCCTCGGTTATTTTTCCCAATAGCGCCAACCTGAAGCTTAACCCAGACTCTCTCTCACTCGAGTTGTACTTTCCACTTCGCTATAATGCTCCTAAATTTTTAGTGCTTGGAAGAAGAGAATAATCAACATTTCCTCCTCCATATTTAATTATTCTAACTGAAATTTATCTTCAAGGCATAACTTCATACAAAATTTCCTTCTGCAAACAAAAAATTTAATGGATAGTTGCAGAATAATGCATAGTTGCTAAGTTAGCCATGGCTTTCTTCATTCTGAACAAATCTAGCTTGGTGCTGGTTATACCACTGTTCTGCTTCCTCTGCTCCTTAATACTTTGTTTTGTTTTTTTTTGTGTGTGTGTTCAATTCTAAGTACCTGTTCTTAGGCTTTCTCTCATTTCCACTCTGCCACGAATTCTCAAAGGAAGCATCAACCCTGATTTACTTTTCTATTCCCAAGGTCTGACCTATCAAGCTGCTTAATAAATGTTTTTTAAATATATCAGCAAGTATAACACATTATTTAGCCAACACTTATTTCATGGTCCCCCATATGCTGGGCATAGAGTATGTGAAAATAAGTAAGAAACACTCACTATTCATCAAGAGTGCACAGCACAACCCAGTGGGTGGACAGATACTTATCAAAGAATCAAAGTGCAGCATGATTAAGTTGTGAGGATGAGAAAACACACAGGTGGGAAATGTACAGTTCTTGGGTATTAAGGGTCTCTTTATTATCAGGAACACCTTTGGAATAAGCAGCTAACTCTAAAACACCATTTCACCAGCCCTGCCCCACAATTATGTTGTTATTTATGTGATTGCTATTAATTTGGTCAAAGTACTAATTAATATTGATCATGGGAAATTGTTCAAATTGTTTCGTAGGGGCTTCACAGTGTTATGGATGGGAACCATCAAAAGAGCCACAGAAAGGCTGGTCCATAATATTGGGACACCTATTCCAGGTACTTCAAATAGCTGCTGGGAAACGTGTGTGTGCTTTGTCACTCAGTCGTGTCTGACTCTTCGTGAGCCCATGGACTGTAGCCCACCAGGCTCCACTGTCCAAGGAATTTTCCAGGCAAGAGTACTGGAGTGGGTTGCCGTTGCCTTCTCCAGGGGTTCTTCCCGACCCAGGGATCGAACCCACCCCTCCTACATTTCCTGCATTGGCGGGCAGATTCTTTACCTCTGCACCAATTGGGAAACTTGGTGGGACAAAATACATCTCACTCTTTTTCCAACTGGGAATTTGCTTTTGCTCTGCTTTTTTTTTGTTTTACCATCTTCCAGTGAACTTAACCTCAAAGAGTGTGGTTCTCAACCAGAGGGGATTGGGCAGAGGCATGGGCCAGGGTGTGTGTATGTGTATGTGTGTGTGTAGATTTTGCCCTCCCACCCCCAAGAGACATCTGGCAGTGTCTAGAGACATTTTTGACTGTCACAACTCAGGAAGTGCTACTGGCAGCTAGTAGCATCTAGTGGGTATAGGCCAGAGATGTCTTCAAATATCCTGCATCCATAGGGTAGCCCCGCATAACAAAGAATTATCTTTCCCAAAAGTGGGTAGCACTGAGGCTAAGGAATCCTTTTCTAAGCTTTGCACTCTACTTGAGAGACAGAATAACAGCATTGTTGGTTATACGCGTATTTACATAAGGGTGTTTATTTACAAAATGAACATTGTACTTTAAAGGAAATTAACTTTCAACTTAATCCATGGGCTTTTCAACTAGCGACTGTGGCATTAAAAGGGCATGTGTTTTACATTATTTTAATGTCACCTAGCATGGGGGACTCTACAAGGACCTGAAGCTCTCAAGGTGCCCAAGACCAAGTACAGGGCAATTTAGCAATGCACTCTGCAAAGTGGTAATAGATTCCCCACAAGTAAGAGACTTATTGACTTTAAACCTTCACTCCTCTTCACAATACTCAACTTGCAACATTTTGCCAACTTCTGGAGCTTTGGGGAAAATATTCTGCTAAAGGAAAACTTGTATTACCAGCTCTGAATGGAGAATTCAGCTAATGAGAGGGGAGAGTGAGGAACGAAGGGTCTCTCCCTTCTTTATGACACACGCTTAGTAACGAGGGAGTTTATTCCAGAATAAAATGTCAAACCCAACGTGAAATACTATCTATAATAAATGAGGCTTTTCATGATTATTATGTAGCACATTTTCTCAGGTAATAAAGTCATTGTGTTCTGTGTGGCTTTTATTCTTTTAGGCAGAGGAAAACGGAGCGGGGAGGTTGTTGGTATGTTGTGCTTAGCTTTTTTTGATGGGTTTCATTCCATTCTTCTTGTGCCAATTGTAATGTTTTATGATTATTCATGACTTAGACAATGGTGCTTTAGGCAGTCAATAGCAATTATGCCTGTTAAGAAGAACATATAATTCAAATTAGACCGATATAGATTTTTCCCCTTTACTTTAATGTTTAGTTACCCAGTTAGATTTAAACTGAGTATACAACATTTAATAAATGATGTTCACTGAAATCTGACATTTAGAGTACTTTTTTTTTTTTTTTTTAATGCAGAGGAATAAGACAAAATACTACTTCTTTTGAAAGGTATGCAGTATCAGTTAAAATTAAATACTTCACTGCGTAATGTGCTTATATCTGTGACCTGACATTGGCAGCTTTGCACACAAGCCAGCAAGTGTGCAAAAAACAGCAAGTTGTGGGCGATTAAAGAATCCATCCTAATGAACAATAAATCCATGCATAGGTTTGCAGCTGTTAAATTCAACACTATTCAGAGTGCAAGGCTGAATGTCTATATGCGTGTTTCCTCACTTCAGCTGTGTTTGACTCTTTGTGACTCCATGCACTGTAGCTCGTCTGTCCATGGGATTTTCCCAGCAGGAATATTTGTTTTTTGGTTTTTTTTTTTCTTTTTCCTCTTTATTTTTTTTAAATTTAATTTTATTTTTTAAACTTTACATAATTGTATTAGTTTTGCCAAATATTGAAATGAATCTGCCACAGGTATACATGTGTTCCCCATCCTGAACCCTCCTCCCTCCTCCCTCCCCATACCATCCCTCTGGGTCATCCCAGTGCACTAGCCCCAAGCATCCAGTATCGTGCATCGAACCTGGACTGGCAACTCGTTTCTTACATGATATTTTACATGTTTCAATGTCATTCTCCCAAATCTTCCCACCCTCTCCCTCTCCCACAGAGTCCATAAGACTGTTCTATACATCAGTGTCTCTTTTGCTGTCTCGTATACCGGGTTATTGTTACCATCTTTCTAAATTCCATATATATGCGTTAGTATACTCTATTTATGTTTTTCCTTCTGGCTAACTTCACTCTGTATAATAAGCTCCAGTTTCATCCACCTCACTAGAACTGATTCAAATGTGTTCTTTTTAATGGCTGAGTAATACTCCATTGTGTATATGTACCACAGCTTTCTTATCCATTCGTCTGCTGATGGACATCTAGGTTGCTTCCATGTCCTGGCTATTATAAACAGTGCTGCGATGAACACTGGGGTACACGTGTCTGTTTCCCTTCTGGTTTCCTCGGTGTGTATGCCCAGCAGTGGGATTGCTGGATCCTAAGGCAGTTCTTTGCCATTCCCTCTTCCAGGGGATCTTCCCAACCCAGCGATTGAACTTGTAACTCCTACATCTCCGGCACTGCAGGCGGATTCTTTACTGCTGAGCCACCAGCGAGGCCCACAAGTTTGACTATGCAATATTTATTATTCAGAAATTAAAAACTAAAATAAGTAATACAACGAAGATCAAATGAGAGATTATACTGGGTACTAAGGCTTGAATTGTGTCCTCCCAAATTTATATGTTGAATCCCTAACCCCCAATGTGAGATGGGGCCTTGAAGGAGGCAATTAAGGTTAAATGAGATGATAAAGAAGCCCTAATCCTGTAGAACTGGTGTCCTTATAAGAAAAAGGAATAAACACCAGAGATCTCTCTGTGTGTGAGCTCACAGAGGAAGGGCCCTTCGAGGACACAGAAGGAAGATGGCTGTCCACACTGGAAACTGGCTCTTGGCTTTGAACCTTGAGCCTCCAGAACTGCAAGAAATTAAATTTCTCTTGTTTAAATCCACCCAGTCTATTCTATTGTATTTTGGCAACTTGAACATACTAATAAGCTGGCCATCACTAGGATCAACCAAATTGATCTTTTCACCAAGTTTCAGACTTATTTATTTGTTTTTGGCCTCAAAATACATTTTTTCTCTCAAACGTGTGGCTCAGGTGAGGATGGTCAAGATGATGACACATGGTTGGATTCTGGATTTATTTGGAAAACAAATTCAACAGGCTTTGCAGGCAGACTAGATATGGGATCAGGGGGTGGGAAAGTGGTTAAGGATGACTGCACACTTTTGGGTCATAAGAAAAAAAAAGCAAGGTTATCATAAAATGAGACTGGAATAATAAATCTTCAGTCTTCTCACATTTAAAAATGGGGGGAGTGGAACTATGTGAGGTGACAGATGTGTTCATTTGACTGTGGGAACATTTCACAAATATGTATATTAAATCATGAAAGAAAGAAAATATTAGTCATCAGTCATACCCGACTCTTTGTGACGCCACGGACTGTAGCCCACCCGGCTCCTCTGTCCATGGACTTCTCCAGTCAAGAATACTGGAGTGGGTTGCCACGCCCTTCTCTGTGGGATTTTCCTGACCCAGGGATCAAACCTGGGTCTCCCGCATTCCAGGCAGATTCTTTAACATCTGAGCCACCAAGGAAGCCCTATTAAATCATATGCATGTGCATCTTTAAAAATTACACTGTACAATCTAAATATATACAATTTTTATTTGTCAATTATACTTCAATAAAATGGAAAAAAAAAGAACTGAGATGAGAAAGGTTTGGGGAGAAATATCTCTGCTTCAGCCTTGAATGTGGTAAGTTAAAATCACATTGTGTAAAAGTTACAAATGATTTGGAATTGCCACAACTGGTTTTGAACAGCGGGAGAAAGGATAGACTGAGAAGACAAGGTTACAAAGCCCCTGGCCCATGAGTATACAGAGGAACTTGGACATGGCCCACAAATTATGCTGAGGAACTTGGACATGGCCCGATAGCAATGGTAAAGAAGATAGGTGTTCATAACAAGGCAGAACAAGCTGCTTAGGGGGTTAGTTTACACCAGTGTTTTCTTTGAGACCAGACCATTAGCTTCTTGATGGCTTATATGATTTTGGTTGTTTTTGTGGTTCTTTGTTTCATTTTGTTTGATAATTTCTAAGGAAGAGATTTGCCCACTGTTTTGACTTGACACTTTCCATGAGAAAATAGATTTACTGGCATTTAAAAAAAAATCCTGGTCAGCTACCTGATTCTACATTTTCTCACTCAAAGTACATCACAAATTATCTCAGAGGGATATGGCAAGAATTACATTTCTCAATTTTATAACTTCATCTAATATTGTGAATGCATTCTTAAATACTAAATGACAGTAATTTCACCAATATATCTGACCTAGTTATAGATTGGAATCATGTGAAACTGTGAGAGAAATTGAAGAGTTATAGAGGTGGGCAATAGGGTTGGGATAAAGAGAATTAAATGGATCAGAACAGGCTAGAGTGCAGACATCACCTCTCCTAATCCTGCATTTGAGATATATCTGATGAGTTCTAACCCCTCTTGAGATAATGGTGAGAATCCCCAAGATAAATTCTGCTAATATTTTCTTACTCATTTGGAGAGACTCTAATGCATTTAGAATAAATCAAATAATAATAGTT
Source organism: Bison bison bison (assembly GCF_000754665.1). Taxonomy (NCBI): domain Eukaryota; kingdom Metazoa; phylum Chordata; class Mammalia; order Artiodactyla; family Bovidae; genus Bison; species Bison bison. Next base: position 5,368,505 of record NW_011494720.1, read on the forward strand.
TGTTATTTCAATAAAAGTCATGCTCTTCCTGATCACATGCTTAGATCTGGGTCCTAGATGATATGTCTCTTTACCCTCTGTTGAGAAAACACAAATTTAGAACCATTAATGAGAAATTGAACAGCAGTATACTTATAAATAGAAATAACCACCATTTGCATCCTATAAAGTATTTTTATATATGCACTTTGTAATGGATAATAAATCAGGGTTATTAGCAATATAGCATTGTATCACAAAATTAAGCATAGGGCTTTGAAGAAATTTGAAGAAATAATGAAGTTAATGATATTATTTACCTTACAAAATAAAAAAAAATTCTAAGAATTTATTTTTACCTCTTCCCTCTCTTTCTGATCTCTGAGCAGTTAGCAAATTCTTTCCATTCTAATTTATAATTTATCTTCTGTCTATAAAAAATGAATCATAAAATCTTCTCATGTGAGTAAATGTTCCCCAGAGAAAAAGAACCAGTAAGTTAAATATCTATCTACTTATAAATCTATCTATATCTATATGTCTAAAGAGATTTATTTTAAGAAATTGGCTCAGGCAATTGTGGAGACTGACAAGTCCAAAACTTAGAGAGCCGACCAGCAATCTGGAAACTCAGGCAGGATTTCTTTACTGAAGTCTTATTTTTTTAATTGAAGTATAGCTGATTACAATATTATAGTTTTTGTCAGGTATATAACATGGTGATCCAATAATTTTATGGATTATGCATACAAAGTTATAATATTATTGACTATATTCTCTGTCCATTACATCACTGTGATTTATTTATTTGATAACTGGCAGTGTATATCTCTTAACTCTTTCCACCTATTTTGCCCATTCTCCCACTGGCTACCAGTAATTTGTTCTCTGTATCTATGAATCTTTTTCTGTTTTGTTGTATCTGTCCATTTGTTGTTTAGATTTCACATACAAGTGAGACAGTCTCTCACATAGAGAGACAGTCTCTCTATGGCTATTTATTTCACTTATCAGAATACCTTCTAGATCCACCCATGTTGTTGCAAATGTCAAGACTTAATTCTTCTTTACAGTTGAGTATTATTCTATTATGCATATATGTGTATACATACACATATGTGTGTGTGTGTATATATACACACACACACACAATGGAGATATTTATATACTACATCTGGTTTATCTATTCACCTGCTGATGGACACTTGGTTGCTTCTTGGCCATTGCAAATAATGCTGCAATAAATACTGGGACGCACATAACTTTTTGAATCAGTGTTTTTATTTTCTTGAGATAAATATCCAGGAGTAGAATTGCTAGATCATATAGTTCTATATTTAATTGTTTTCAGGAACTTCCATACTCTTTTCCATAGTGACTTTACCAATTTACAATGGGTAGATTGTAATTTACCCATCACATGGGGCATCGATCAGTCAATGGGGCATGAAGGTTCCTTTTCTCCACATCCTCACCAACACTTGTTATATCTTGTCTTTTGGGTGATGTTATTCTGACAGATGCGAGGTGATACCTTATTGTGATTTTGATTTTGACCTCATTGATAATTAGTGATGAGCATCTTTTCATGTGCCTGTTGGCCATCTCTATGTCTTCTTTGGAAAAATACCTATTGAGGTCTTCGTTCCATTTTTTATCAGATTGTTTGTTTATGTGTTGGTTTTTTATATTGACCTGGATGAGTTCCTTACATGTTTCGGGTATTACCCCTTTCTGAGACACATCATTTGCAAGTATCTTCTCTCATGTATGTTGCTTTTTTGTTTTGATGGTTTCCTTTACTGCATACACATTTTGGTCTCATAGTTTGGTCTCAATAGTTTGATGTGGTCTCATTTGTTTATTTTTGCTTTTATTGACTTTGCTCAAGGAAACAGATCCAAAATATTATTGCTAAAACCAGTTTCCAAAATGTACTGCCTATGCTTCTTCCAGGAGTTCTACGGTTTCAGTAGTATTGGAAATCCTAGTCATAGCAATCAGATAAGAAAAAGAAATAAAAAGCCTTCAACTTAAAAAGGAAGAATAAAACTGTTATAATTTCCAGATGACATGAAACTATATACATAGAAAACCCTAAAAATATCACCCCAAATCTATGAAAACTATTAAGTTTGGTAAAATTTCAGGATACAAAATTAATATAGAAAAATCTACTCTCTCCCAAAAGAGAGAATGGATACATGTATATGTATGGCTGAGTCCCTTCACTGTTCACCAGAAACTATCACATTGTCAATCAGCTATACCCTTATACAAAATGTTTTAGGAGTTAAAAAATAAAAACAAAATTATAAAAAAGAAAAATCTACTGCATTTCTATACATTAATAATGAACTGTTAGAAAGAGAAATCAGGAAACCAATCCCATTTATAATTTCATAAAAACAAATAAAAGAATAAACCAATAAGGTGAAATACCTGTATTCTGAAAACTGTAAGACATTGGTGAAAAAACTGAAGATTATAGAAATAAATGGAAAGATATTTAACATATATGGATTGAAAGAATTAATATTGTTAAAACATCCATACTATCCAAAGCAATCTACATATTCAGTGTTTCAATTCCTTTTCAAAACACCCATGACATTTTTTTAAAAACTAGAATAAATAATCTTAATGTTAGTATGGAGCCACAAAAGATCCTAAATAAACAAATCAATCTTGAGAAAGAACAAATCTAAACATAGCATGCTCCTTGACTTCAAACTATACAGCAAAGTTAAAGTAATTAAAACAGTATGGTATCATCCTGAGAACAGACCCATAGATCAAGGGAACACAGTAGAGAGCCCAGAGATAAATCCACATACATGCAGGCAGTTGATCTGTGACACAAGAATATACAATGGGGAAAACACTGGACAGCTTTTCAGGTGAAAGAGTGAAACTAGACTCTTTTCTCACATTGTATAAACAAATAAACTCGAAATGGGTTAAAGATAAGCACAACAAATAAAGCACAATATATCTGTGCTGCAGTCATGACACAGGATTTCTACTTCACTATGAAATCTCAATTTTGGCTCTTTAAATTCTCCAACTAATTGAATGAGGTCAACCCACATCATCAAGGATAAGCTCTTTACTTTAAATCAACTGATTAGAGATGTTAACCACATCTCCAAAATACTTTCAGAGCAATATGTAGATTACTGTTTATTTAAATCACTAGTTACTATAACCCAGATTATAAATAAAATTAAACATCACACCTTTACTTCCCATTTATTTAGTTACTTCCCATTGATTCTAAAAGTAATCCACTCTGTAGAATATGTTTTTCAAGGCCTTTCTCAATCTAACCAGAAATGTTCTTTCCTGTTTCATGTTCCTCTGTTTTCTTTCATGTATTATTTCCTTATTATCTTATCTGGCCATCTCTACCAAGCCTCCAGTCTGGACATCATATCTAATCATACAACTTGCATTGAACAATGAGATGTGAGCAGAAGTTGTGTGGGCAAGAAGCTACAAGACATATTGTATGGTTCCTGGCTCTGTAATTGTTTTTTTTTTTTTTTTTCCATGAGATTAACAAGTCCCAGATAGAGGCTGCTCTGTCATCTTGGGTCTTATGGTGAAGAATAAAGCTGCAGCAAAGTGATGAAGGAGAGAGATCGAAAGATGCAATCACAATGATGTTTTTTTACAAGCCACTAAGGTTTTTGACATTGTATGTTACCTCAGAATAATCCAGAATAACCCAGTGAAAGCTGATAATACAAGTGCACACTCACATATTTGATGAATGAAAACATAAATAAATGGATAAAGTTAAAGTTAACTTCTCCTGAAATACCCTTTCTTGCCATTTTCCACATATTGAAATTCCATTCATCCTTCAAGGAATATCTCAATAGCTATCTCCTGTTATTTCCAAGTATGAATGATGTTTTGCTAAATCTCTCTGTTCAAAATCTTTTCTTCATTTAAAATGTTTTCTTTCTAATAGGTGCCCTGAAGCAAAATTGCGGGTCAAATAGAGGCATTACTGTTTGTGTCTCTAAATACTTTCTTAATTCCTCTTTGATTTCTAGTGACTTGTTTCTGAGTTGTTAGCTCCTCAACTATGCTTTCACTGTATCTCCCATGAAACAATCACAGGTTCTCAGTAAATGCATATTGTTGATAAAGTCAGAATATGTTCAGGAAATAATATACCTTATAGCATCCAGCTATCCTTTAATGAGGGCTTCTATGGTGGCTCAGTGGTAAAGAATCCACCACCAATGCAGGAGACGCAAGAGAAGTGGGTTCAATCCCTGGGTTGTAAAGATTCCCTGGAGGAGGGCACGGCAATCCACTCCAGCATCCTTGTCTGGAGAATCCCCATGGACAGAGGAGCCTGGTGGGCTATAGTCCATGGGGTCACAAAGGGTCAGATACTACTGTGTGACTGAGCACACCACAGCAGTGAATTGCAGAAAAATTTTAAAGTTACACACCAGGGTCAAGATCTGGAGTATGATGGCATAGTGGCACAGTGGTAAAGAACCTTCCTGATAGCGCAGGAGATGCAAGAAATGTGGCTTCAATCCCTGGGTTGGGAAGATCCCCTGGAATAGGAAATGGCAACCCACTTCAATATTTTTGCCTAGAATATTTCATGGACAGATGAGCTTGGCAGGCTACAGTCCATGGGGTTGCAAAGAGTTGGACATGACTGAGCATGTGCTACCACTACTTCTTCCTTAATGAGAAAGCTTAAACAAAAGACTATAAATTTTCTATTGAACACATATGTAGTGCCATGGACATTAGGTGTGGAATATCTAACATATTCTAGCATCCCTGTTTTTACATATGACAAAACTGGCACTTCAGAGAGGTTATTTTTCTGGGGTCCCTCTCCTAGAAAGCAGTAGAATTCAGAATTAATCCAGTATACTTCATTCCCGGAGAAGGCAATGGCCACCCACCCCAGTACTCTTGCCTGGAAAATCCCATGGGCGGAGGAGCCTGGTGGGCTGCAGTCCATGTGGTCGCTAAGAGTTGGACACGACTGAGCGACCTCACTTTCACTTTTCACTTTCATGCATTGGAGAAGGAAATGGCAACCCACTCCAGTGTTCTTGCCTGGAGAATCCCAGGGACGGAGGAGCCTGGTGGGCTGTTGTCTATGGGGTCACATGGAGTCGGACACGACTGAAGCGACTTAGCAGCAGCAGCAGCAGCATACTTCATTTCAGAGCTCAAACTGAAACCAAACTGCTTTCCTAAAGAAAATATCTGGAGGGCTCTCTTTGAACTCTAACCTTGCCACACAGTAATTCCACTCAATAGAAAACTTGCCCTAACCCAGGAATTCACCGAAGTATCAGAAGGTGTCTCCTCTGCCCTAATCATTTACTTGAAGGTAGGACACAGAAGGTTAGCTCATTAAAGAATAGCTGGGAAAGACTGAGAGCTGAAGGAGAAGAGAGAGTCAGAGGATGAGATGGCTGAATGGCATCACTGGTGCAATGGACATGAACTTGGGCGAACTCCAGGAGATGGTGAGGGACAGGGAGGCCTGGCATGCTACAGTCCACAGGGTCACAAAGAGTCAGACATGAATGGACAACTGAACAACAACAAGAGCATCGAGACACAAAAGAGGCCCAGCACCATGTCCAGAAAAAGTAATTCTATTGAGACAGAAAGTAGATTAGTGGTTACTTGGGGCTGGGCATGGGAATGGAGCGTAACTAAATATGCATGAGGGATCTTTGGGGGGTAACGAAATTGTTACAAAATTGGATTGTGGTGACAGGGCGAAACTCCAGAAACTTACTAAAAATAATTGAACCTTACACTTAAAAATGGTGAATTGTATTATATGTAAGTAATATTATCATGAAACTGGTCAAAAAAAATACACTAACAGGAATTGGGTGAGATTGTATGTATATGTGTGTGTATATATACACATCCATAAGCAAAGATCACATGCTTTTCTCCAAATACCATTTGAGCAGCAGCCTTTTGTTTTAATAATAAATATGATAATCACAAATTATTTGCATTCATTTCAAGTTATACCACCACATGTCTTCCCTGTCCTACTGTGTAGGTAATAAAGCCGACTTTTTCTAAATGTTCTCCCTCAGACTTTTTGCCAGGTCAAACTGAGTTTCTCTAATTTAAGACAATGAATAAGTTTATTTTTCCACATTGCAGAATCATAAATGCTGTTTCAATTATCTATGCTTTGGGAAGGTGCAAGCAAACTGAGCGTTTCATACCCAAGCCTAATTTTCCAACTCCCATTTTAGGTAGTAAAAGCGCTGCCCCACAGAGAATGTTCATATGAAGAATCCATTCTACTTTAGCACTGTTCTCAACTGTCTGTTACATACAATACTGGTCAAATCTCATGACCAGAAAAATGCTCTGTACTTCACTAATTGACATGCCACCTATATTTTCCATGACAATATTAAAAAAAAAAAAATTTGCATAGCAATGCACTAAAAAACCATACCTGTCTCTGTAACCAGGGCCAGTATGAGCCATATGGGAGTCATAGGCAAGCAATTAATTGAGTGCTTCTTAAGTGATACTCTTTAAATTTTTTTCAAATTTTATTTGAAAGAAAAGAAGAGAGCTATATAGAGAAAATTAAAAGAATAAGGAACTTTGCCTGACCATCATTTTCTTGGCTCTTAGGTCAGACTTACCCCATCCAGTATAAAAATAAATTTAGTATTTTCCTTGTTTTACAACTAATCTAACCAGATTCTTGGTTCTTTAAATGCAATCAACTACTGGCATGGAGCCTGCTCAAGGGGAAGTCACGTTCAACCACCAGTGGCTGAAGAACTTCTTCTTTCCACTACTAGTTCCTGAGAGGATTTCTGCTAAGTAAGTTTCTAGGGCTTCCTTGTGGCTCAGCTGGTAAAGAATCCGCCTGCAATGTTGGAGACCTGGGTTCAGTCCCTGGGTTGGGAAGATCCCCTGGAGAAGGGAAAGGCTACCCACTTCAGTATTCTGGCCTGGAGAATTCCGAGGACTGTTTCAGTCTATGGGGTTGCAAAGAGTCGGATACAACTGAGCGACTAACACTTTCACCTTGTTACACTTCTGAGCACAGCAATCCTTGTGAGTGGGAACCACTGCTGGCTGTCCCATGGATATTTGTCTTAGCTTTAAACCTTTTTTTCTAATTATTAAATGTCTTCCAGTTTTGTTGAGATATAACTGACATATAACATTATATTAGTTTTAGGTGTCCAACAGAATGATTTGCTATATGTATCTATTGTGAAGTGATTTCACAGTAAGCTGAGTTAACATCCATCATAGTTACAAATTTCTTCTTGTGATGAGACCTTTTAAGATCAACTCTCTTAACAACTTTCAAATATTTGATGCAATATTAACTATAATCACAATGATGGAAATTACATCCAGGACTTACTTGTCTTGTAACTGGGAATTTGTATCTATTGACCATTTTCACTCATTTCCCTCACTCCCCACATCCCACGTGGGCAACCATCAATTTGTTCTCTAAGGTCTGATTTCTTTTAGATGTCATTATGAAATTATTTAGTACTTATCTTTCTTTGTTTGAGTTATTTCACTTAACATAATGCACTCCAGGTCCATTCATGTTGTTGCAAATGATAGGATTTCCTTCGTCTTGTGATTGAATAATATCCCACATATACCAAATCTTATATATGTATACATATATGTATACACACATATTTTATTTGTCCATTCATCTGTTCATGGACACATAATTTGTTTTTATGTCTCTATATCTATGTGTGTATACATGGCTATAACAAATCTTCAATATATATACATACATATTTTATATGCCCATTCATCTGTTTGTGGGCACTCTGGTTGTTTCTGTATCTCCACTATTTTCAATAACACTGCACTGTACGTGGAAGCAGATGCCTCTTCCAGTTTTTGGTTTTGTTTCCCTCAGATATAAGCCCAGACTTGAGACTGAGGGATAACACAGTAGTCTATTTTTAACTTTTTGAGGAACTTTCATGCTGTTTTCTATAGTGACTACCCCAATTTACATTCCCATTAACAGTGTAAAAGTGTTTCCTATTCTCCAGCACTCCTTGCAGAGAGCTCTCTTAGCTGTTACACAGACCAGAACTTTATCTTTGCTTCAGTTCTATTAGATTGTTGTCTTCCTACAAATACATTTCCATGTACATCAAGTACAAATGTACAGTGAAATATAATAATGATCTATTGCCAAATTTCAATAAATCTTGCCTTGATTTCTTATCTCCATGTCTTTGCTGAGCAGTGACATTGCCAAAAGAAAAGAAAAATCAAAGGATCTGGGAAGATATTCTGTCTGCCAGGGATCGAATTTTGTTTGGATGGTAAAATGATACTTTTCTGCTGCAAGTATTTTGTATTTATACGTCTACTGGTATTATGTTATTTCCTACAGGAGGCAGACCAACTGTACATGCTGAAGACAGATCTACATACCTGACCATTAAGAGTGAAAGTGACTTCTGAAAAAAATTGCCAAAATAAGGTATTAGATCGTCTGTTACATTTTTATATCTTTATTTTCTCTGTATACAAACATGACATCAGCTGGTTTGTTTTAAATGTTATCCACTTGTAACAAAACCCAAAAGGTTTTTCACTTTGTAGTAATTTTCTTTCCTTGCATTCCTTCATGTGCCATGTGGAGTTTGATGTTTAATAATATGTTGTAACAGATGTCAATATGCTCCAGAGCTGACATGATACTTGGTTCCAAATCATTTCATCTGTCTCTTCAGTTTCAGGTTGACCTAATCGAACAGATTCTGCAGGTCAACTTGACTGCCTCATAGCCTCTGAAAAGCTGACCCACTTATTTCTGTAAAAGGAAAAGTTTCAAACCAGAGAATGTGAAATACTCTGCCAAGTGAAATTAGAAAGAGCTGGTTTTCGAGAATAGTAGATACATATGAAGTCTTTCCATGGGCTTACATTTTGAGTTGTAATTCTGAGTTTTCATGCATCCCTACTGAGACAGTTTCTGTCAGCTGCCTATCTACCATTTAGCTATGTGGAAAAGCTATGTAAAGGATAAACTTTGAGTAATTAGCTTGTTTTACCTCCTCTCTATTTTTATTAAAAGGGAGAATGGGAAGAACAAACAAATTCTGGAAATAATTTATACATATATATATATATATGTATATATATATTTTTGGAGGGTAATGTTTATTTGGAGCTTCCCTGGTGGCTCAGATGGTAAAGAATCTGCCTGCAATGCGGAAGACCAGGGTTTAATTTGAAAATATGTTCTTTACTGTTTAACATAATATTTCAGATTCTCTACTTCAAAAGACTACCAAAACAGTGGGAATCAATGTGCAACAACTTTCCTCTGGGTCAATCACATTTTAAAGTATATCGTTTCGTAATAAAATTTCTGTTAGTTTCAATAAAATTGGAAATGCCGTTTTTAAGAAAAGATCATGATTTTAAAAATCTAGTAATCCATGTTTAAGAAAATGCAATTAATAGCATAAAGAAGGAAACTCAGCACCAGAGTTAATAAGAGCTATCCACCCAAACATTTCGATAAACACATCTGTTCATGTATTTTTCAACTTATAAAACTCTGAACTTTTTCAGCAACATAATGGGAGAAAGACAGGAAGTATATATTAGGATTCCTAGGTCTTTTAAACATGCAATTTAAAGAATTTCATTCAGCAATCATTTTCTTTAATTGCCTGCTGAGACTCACTTTGCTTAGACACTGTTTTTATGTTTTTAGATAACAAAGATCTCTTTTCTCAGGGTATTTTAGAATCCCCTAAATAGGTTTGTATAATTTTAAGCGCTTCTTATGTATTTGACTCAGAGAAGGGATTGGATGCTGATATTTTTGAAACACAGGTCAATTCAGTATCTAACAGAAAGCATTTTCCAAGAAAAAAAGAAATTACTGTAGCACTGACAAATGGCAGAGTGAAATTAGAGAATTCAGGGGAGTCAGCACCATCTCCATTATTTAGTGCTGACGAAAATGATAAACAGATTTCCTTTTAAAAATTGAATATCATATTCTAATATTCTCCAAAGAGCTGATGATACACCAAAAACTCCAAAAGTAGCATCAAATACTAAATGGGGCTCTCATCACACAAAAAATTAAATTAAATTTAAAAGAAATTCATAAATGAACTCAAAACAGGGAGGAATATTTACAAAATATATAATTTCTCACTAGCCAAGTATTCCTTTCACTATTGTAATTGTTTCAAGATTTCTATAATAAAATTTTTAATGATGAATGTATAAAATAAATAATGTACAAATATATCATAAATCAATAAAGCCCAAGTATTACAAGAGGAAAAAATGGCAATAAAGGAATGAAAAGATAATTCTAGAGGATAAGAAATTGAAATAATCATGCTTTGTCCATAGAATTATCCAGGCAAGAATACTAGAGTGGTTAGCCATTCCCTTCTCCAGGGCATTGCCTAGAACCAGAGATTGAACCCAGGTCTCCTATATGGCAGGCAGATTCCTTATTGTCTGAGATACCTGGGAAGCTGAATTAATAAACATATAAAAATATTAAGCCTCACTGGAAATCAAAATAACATAAGTTACATAACATTATTTTCTCTTGATTGGCAAATCAAAAAATAAAATATACATAATATGTATTGTTACACATGTGGGAAAATACAATTTTGCATGCATTACTAGAGAAATACAAACCTGAAATTTGTTTCAGAGGTATTTTAAAATACTTATCAAACATGTTTCTGCTTATTTCTTTTATCAAAGCAACTTGTCTTCTAGTTATTTATTCGAAGAATAGTTGTGCAAGTGTGCAAATATATGAAGTGTGTTCATCAAAACTTTTTTACACTAAAGATAAGCACAACAATCTAAATATCCTGCAAGGTTACAAAAAGTTATAATAAAAATATTTATTTCTCGATTTGAAAGACTATGACAAATTAAAGGTGAGAGTACCAGGTTATAGCACTATATGTAGGGTATTACTATATTTCTCTAATATGTGTGTGCATATTAAATACTATACACATACTGTGGAAAATTCTGAAAGAGACGGAAATACCAGACCACCTGACCTGCCTCCTGAGAAACCTATATGCAGGTCAAGAAGCAACAGTTAAAACTGAACATGGAACAACGGGCAGGTTCAAAATTGGGAAAAGAGTACATCAAGGCTGCATATTGTCACCCTGCTTATTTAACTTTTATGCAAAGTACATCATTCAAAATGCCAGGCTGGATGAAGCATGAGCTGGAAACAAGATTGCTGGGAGAAATATCAATAACCTCAGATATGCAGATGACACCACCCTTCTATCAGAAAGTGAATAGTAACTAAAGAGCCTCTTGATGAAGGTGAAAGAGAAGAGTGAAAAAGCTGGCTTAAAACTCAACTTTCAAAAAACTAAGATCAGGGCATCCAGACTGATAACTTCATGGCAAATAGATGGGGAAACAATGGAAATAGTGACAGACTTTATTTTCTTGGGCTCCAAAATTACTGCAGATGGTGACTGCAGCCATGGAATTAAAAGACATTTGTTCCTGCGGAGAAAAGCTATGACCAACCTAGATTGTGTAATATTACTTTGCTGACAAAGGTCCATATAGTCAAAGCTATGGTTTTCCAGTAGTCATGTATAGATGAGAGAGTTGGATCATAAAGAGGGCTGAGGGCCGAAGAATTGATTCTTTTGGACTGTGGTGTTGGAGAAGACTCTTGAGAGTCCCTTGGACTGCAAGGAGATCCAACCAGCCAATCCCAAAGGAAATCAATCCTGAATATTCATTGGAAGGACTGATGCTGAAGTTGAAGCTCCAATACTTTGGCCACCTGACTTGAAGAGCTGACTCATTGGAAAAGACCTGATGCTGGGAAAGACGGAAGACAGAAGGAGATGGGGGCAGTAGAGAATGGGATGGTTGGATGGCATCTCCAAATCAGTGGAGATGAATTTGAGCAAGCTCTGGGAGTTGGTGATGGACAGGGAAGCCTGGCTTGCTACAGTCCATGGGGTTGCAAAGAGTCGGACATGACTGAGCGACTGAACAACAACACCACACACCTCTGTCTGTGTGGACAGAGAGGAAGAGAAGATGTGGATAAATGGAAATGATGGATGGATATCTCAGGCTAGTTGATTTGTGGTTCTTATTCACATTGTCAAATAATCCTACAATAGGCCATATTATGTATGTTAACAAATTACAATAATGAATAAAACTGAAAGTTTCTTATATGCCAAATTTGATGATCTATTCTAAGAATTCTGATGGCCCACTATGACATCTCTAACATACCCTAAAGCATTTTGCAGTGTGGCAGACACAAGAAAACACAAGAAGTAGGTACCAACTGCCTACTTCTAAGCAAAGCGATACATAAAGGGTTGAACTTATTCTCTGACTTTAGAACACATATATTCTTTTTCAACTTAGTACGGTTGATATCTACCTTTATGTCACCTACACATTATTTCCAATTCTACTTGTGATGGGCCCTGTGGTTTAAGAAGTTACATTAAGTTTTCTCCATTTAAGGTTGCTAGCAATAACAAACAGTGTTGGAATATTCATTTTAATGTATGGCTGAGTGGCACAAACTCATAGGAAATAATTGTCTTGAACCAGTGAGAAAAAAAAAAAACAAAAAACTATTCAACTGTTCACTAGTTTCTTCTATTAAGATTCCTACAGGGAAAGAATGTTTTCCTCAAATCCTTATGTTGAAGTCTTAACCTCCCATGTAATGGTATTTGGAGATGAAGCCTAAGGGAAGAAATTAGCCTTAGATGAAGTCTTGGAGGGGGTGGGGCTGTTCTGATGGGAATAATGTCCTTATAAGAAGAAACACCAGAGACCCAGAGAGCTTTCTCCCCCCAGGCCTCCTCAATATCTGCCTGGCACCACTGGAGTCACTTGGGCACACAGTGAGGTGGCAGCAGCCTGGCAACCAAGAGAAGGGGCCTCAGAATGAAACCCTCTTTGCCAGCACCTTGATCTTGGACTTCCCACCCTCCAAAACTCTGAGAAACAAATTGCTGTTGTTGAAGCCATCAGCCTGTGGTCCTTTGTGATGACAGCCTGAGCTAAGACAGAGGCCAACTCACCTTCAGAAAGTGGGGTGAGAGAGCAGGAAGTGTGAAAACTGTGGGGCAGGGCCAGGGAGAAGGATACCCAACCTTGTTTTCTTTGCCACTCCCCAGAAAAGGAGACAACTGTCCATGATGTAGTTCATTTTCTGACCTAAAGAAGCAACAGAAAAGAAAGTTTCCTTATCATTTTGCTCCTTTGTAGACCTGAGCCAATGTCTGAATTCCTTCTAATCTTCACAGGAGTATGACTCAGCAAGAGGGAAAATATTGGTCAAAGAAAGACATTAAGATTTAAGCAAATACATTTCAAAACAAACTTGGCCTGACCATCTAGTAGAGAGACTGTCACAAGGTGTCAGACAGGCCACATTTTTATATATTTGATTTGTAAACTTGAGTCTAATAACAGTTTCTTGTGGTTTGCAGAGCAGGACCACACTTACAAATACTGTAGATACTCATTCACAAAGTTTCTTCAGGGTATAATCTAAAACAATGAACTACTCTGAAAACGTAATTTTTAAAAAATATGAATTAAAAAGTTAATGAAAAGGCTACAGCTGTGAGGACTGTCGTAGAAATATAGGGAACATACGATACACACACTAGTGTTTACAGATAAGACTTGAGCTCTATAGCTAAGTGTTGGTGCTATATTCAGTCTGCTTGCTGCTGCAAAGACAGTTACTGAGTCTATGTTTGGGGGTGTGCTTTGATTCTTAAGACTTGCTTGACCCTGCTTCCCAGCATTTCTCCAGCATCCTGCATCTGATTAACTGTTACAAACTATATGTGCTTAACTGCCATCTTTGCATCTACCCATCAGCAGCCAATGAAAGACTGAAGAGGTGATAACATGCTAAAGAGAGTGAGGGGCAGATGATGCCCCCACGTCTACAATAGCCTGTTGAGAGGATACAGCAGAGGGTGAACTAGTGTGCTTATCTCGTGGGGCAGCCCTTTGCAAGCTTCTCTTTGTGCTTCCAGGTTTGCAGCTATCAAGACTTTACCTAAAACGTCTCCATCCTTTACAGTCTATTCTGGCGGAGAAGGAGTGGGGGTGGAATTTTGTCTATGCCTCTTTGTTTCCTTTCTCCCTTTCTGGTCAAACTGCTGCAGGGGACACAAGTTCTCATGCTGCCCATATCAGTCGATTAATACTTCTCAGTGGAAGGGCAGCAACCCAGCTCTCCTGATTGCATGAACCAGTTTTATTCTTAAAATGATTACTTTTTGCCACTGGTAGATGGGATTAAATGCCAAAAACACATACATGTACTCCAGTAACACTTAATCAAGTGCCTTAGATACTAGCAAAATATTTCCACTAGAATTAAGCAATTTTTGAACACTCATTAAACAATAGCGAGCCTTTTTTTCATGGTACGAAATGCTTGACTAATATTACTCAAGACTGGATCAATCTATTCCTCTTCAGAAATGGCAGGGGCAGGAGAACAAAAAGAACTCATTTGCCTGCGGGTCTGCTGTCTAGATAGTATATGTGTTCTAAATGCTTTGTTTTTTAAAAATATTGATACAAATGTTTAAAAGACATAGCTGATTTTGTTGCATCTTTGTTCTTATATACTTATGGAAAATATTCAGAACAGCAGTTGATCAGGAATTAAGTGATCTTTAAACTGACCTGGATACCAAGAAGATGCTCTTAGTAACATTTCCATATTGAAGTTTCAAATACCAGATTTCCCTAAAGGCTTTTAGTTTGTACTCTAGCCATGCAAAGGGTGACCATAAGAGTTGGTTTAAATCGTATATAATCTATGTTATTATATTATCATGTTGCTATTGTTAAAATCGTATATAATCTATATAAATATATATACTTTGTATTCTCCAACTCTTTCAGAGCAGGAACCATGTGCATAATGTCTAACTCAGACACACATATAAGAATGTGCAACATGTACAAATGTCCAAACATTCACTACAGAGTAGAACTTACTTTTCACCTCTATTTTTGCACCCTTCCTCAAAATCAGTAACTGATTTTTTTTTTTTTTAAAGAGGCTTTCATTTTCAGCCAAGTTTTTATACTAGGTTACAAAAATAGAATGAAATGTATATATTCATGATAGGGATAAAGGCTGAGGAAGTAAACTCCTACTTTCTCCTCTATAGTAATGATTTATTTTTTTTTATGTTTCAGTTTAAATTCTTTCCTTTCCAGGATCAATCCAATTCTGTCTCTTTGTTCTTGATATACGTATGATCAGCTGAGTCTATAGCCCTTAGCTGTGTCTTCCTGAGCTTCCATCCATGAAACAAAACATTTTCTCCTGAGAGACACAAGTGCCCACCTGGGAGCTGGGTGAAGCAGAAAGTAAGCCCCATGGGGTTGACTTATCCCACCCATCTTTCAGCTGAATTACCTACTATGGAAAAAATGTGTGCAACTGCTCCAATTTGGACATGCTTCGAATGACCCATAGAGAGGTAGGTGGGGAAGCAGGAAGTTTGCTCAAAAGGAATTAGGGCATAAACAATGTAACGATAACGATGACTTTCCCTGCCTTTTTTGCACAAATCACCCTAAAGGGAGAAATGAGAAAGTAGATGGAATGGAGTATGGCCTTACAATCAGATGCCCATTGTCTGTATCTGAGTTGAATCATAACTGCTGACTTTTACTCCAGAGTTATGAGGTTAATTTCAAAACCTTCAATCTTCACTGGCCAAATCACCTATGCATTCCAAGGTATGAAAAATGTAAGAATACGGCGTGTTCCTTTGAAAATGCATGTCTTTCTCCTTAAGAAAAAGTGGGAGGACAATATACAGAATTATAAAAATGACTCTAAAGGAAACCAGTGATTTAAAGCAGTGGGCTAGGAAATACTTAGATTTCATTCTTATCTTAGAATGCTGCTTTTGGCAAATCCCCTAAATCTTCTGCCTCCGTTTTCTCATTTTAAACATGAAGATAATGATTATTCTTGCAAGGTGATATACACTTTATCCAGTCTTAACAAGTATTAGTCAAGGACTTCATGGCAAAGAAGTTATTACTATTTAAGAGTAAATTGTACTCAAGGTGCTGAAATCTGTTGGAAATATTTTACTGGAATCTATAGACATTCAACCAAATATTATTTAAGGCCCATAGAGCAAGTACACAACTTTTAGCTCTTAACCTCACTAAAGATGGCAAACATCAATACTTTAAACTAAAACGTAGCACACACTGGAAACTTCAGATTAAATCAGGAGCCAGAGAGGAAGGACCACTGATTTCCATAACTAAGCTTTGTGTATAAAATTTGTGTATGAAATTCTCCAGGCCAGAATACTGGAGTGGTAGTCTTCCCCTTCTCTAGGAGATCTTCCCAACCCACAGATCAAACCCAGGTCTCCTGTATTGCAGGAAGATTCTTTACCAGCTAAGCCACAAGGGAACCCATATACAATTTAAATGACCTAAAAATAGTACAAAAGGTGAGTATTTTGGCCCTCAGGCCATCCACCGCTTTCACTTAGATATAGTTTACTCTGCTATCCTTTAAAAAAGACAGCAAAAAATAAAGAGAAGGGTGTACAAAGCTCATCTAATCCCCAGTATTTCCTTTTTTAAGTGTCAAGTCTACTTTTCCCAAAGAAGATTCTACTGTGGTCTGAATGTTTTTGTTCCCCCAAAATGTATATGTTGAAATCTACATGCCCAGTGTGATGGTATTAGGAGGTGGGGCCTTTGGAAAGCACTTATATCATGAGGGTGGAGCCCTCATGAATGGGATTAGTGCCTTTATAAAAGGGTCCCCGGAGAGGTCCCTAGACCCTTCTGCCATGTGAGGACACAGATGGAAGTTGGGAGTCTGTAACCCGGAAAAGATCCCTCATCTGACTTTTCTGGCACCCTGATCTATGACTTCCAGCTCCAGAACTATGATAAATGTATTTCGGTGGTTTATAAACTACTCATTCTCTGGCATTTTGTTATAGCAGCTTGAATGGACCAAGACAGGTATGAATATGAAACAGGACATTTCAAAGTAAATCATTTGTTGATAATCTCTCCTGATATATAGATTAGCAACTTTGACAGTAGCTGTAACCACTTAGCTTAGCTAAACAAGAACCAGTGAATAATCTTTACTTTTACATTTCTCTCTGCGCCAGAATCCTTTCTTAAGAAAAGCCATTTTATGGTTTTAGGCAGCTACGATGGCAGTTCTCATATATGATCATAGAGTGTAGTTTTTTCATTGATATAACTTCTGGAGCATGAAACTGTTATCACACAGCTCAGAAATATACCAGCAACAAACACAGAAGCATCTATCAGCCCATGCTGTGTCGTTTTAAAAAAGTCTCAAACCATGAAAAACAATCGTATTTAACAATTCCTTTGAGAGTCTGCTGAAGAGGTGGTGGATAACTAGAAAGTACATCTTGTGTGGGATTCCAAATATGCCTGCAGCTGTATCACTATGGGAATTTTTTTTTATAGTCCTCTCTCTAGAATCTCAAAGGAGAAAGCTAATTCTTGTTATCAATTATAACTTTAAAAAGCCCATGGCATTTTTTATTTTATTTTCAGAATTTTTGTAACTTTCGTAATGTACAAATTGAGTCAAACCTTTATTATTTTTCAGTGCTCTAATCTGCAAAGTAACAGGTGCAAAATAATAAATTGGCATAGAAGACGAAAATGAGAATTTCTGTTCATATTTGTTTTGTATCATTTTTTTAAAACTCTATCTTTTTTGTGTTTATTATGTCTAGCATGTAATAATATAATTACTTTTAATGTATAGGATACATTGTTTGAAAAATATAGGTATATGACTGAATATAAACATTCAGATGCTATCAGATCAGATCAGTTGCTCAGTCGTGTCTGACTCTTTGCGACCTCATGAATCGCAGCACGCCAGGCCTCCCTGTCCATCACCAACTCTGGGAGTTCACTCAGACTCACGTCCATCGAGTCAGTGATGCCATCCAGCCATCTCATCCTCTGTTGTCCCCTTCTCCTCCTGCCCCCAATCCCTCCCAGCATCAGAGTCTTTTCCAATGAGTCAACTCTTCGAATCAGGTGGCCAAAGTACTGGAGTTTCAGCTTTAGCATCATTCCTTCCAAAGAAATCCCAGGGCTGATTTCCTTCAGAATGGACTGGTTGGATCTCCTTGCAGTCCAAGGGACTCTCAAGAGTCTTCTCCAACACCACAGTTCAAAAGCATCAATTCTTCGGCACTCAGCCTTCTTCACAGTCCTGTATATATACAGATGCTATAAATTATTTTAAATGAGGCTGTTTCTGCCTCAGTTTGGGCTGACATTTCAAAATATTTTATAAACAGAAATAAACACAAACAAACAAAAATGTAGAGGGCAACTGCTCTCACATTCACAAATGAAGAATTGCCAAATGGTTATTCAATCTTTAGGTCAAGGCTATCACAAGGTGGAAGACAAGACAAGAGGGAAAGTTTTCCAGCTTCTGTGTTATTTTCCCCCGCTACCTCCATGGGGGAGAAGTAGGACTTCTCACTTAAAGCTGAATGAGAGAGGTTTCAAGGAGATCAGTTTGCAAGCTGGATTTTTATCCACTGTAGATTGTATCCAGAGTAGATTGGTGTCTGAATCATGATTGCAAAAAATATTTAAGACTTTAAGACTTTGATATTTGACTGATATGATAGACCAAGTATTCTGAAACTCTATAAAAATGCTCAGTAATGTCTTCTGAAAGAATGTATGTGATAGATGGATAAAGATGTGATCTATCCCAGGAATCTTTTGAGCTTCTAGTTCTCAGGTGCCTCCATACACTGGGCTCATAAGATTTGTTTTAAGGGATCCTGTTGGGCTGCCCTGCTACATTTTTACTTGCCTAGCTTCCCACAATGGTAAGAGATGGATCTTTCAGCCCAATACAGGATATATCTATCAGACTGAAACAAGCACTTCTTCCTTGTGTCTGTCATGCATTTACTAAAGTTCTCAGATTTTCCCAGAGGACTCTAGAATCCTTGCCTCTAAACTAGATTTTCCTTGTTGTATGACCTCTTTGTCCAGATTTGGAAGTTTCTAGAAGCAGCTTCTAGGCAGCTCAAGCAGAAATCACACAAAAGCCAGAAGGAATGAGAGGCAGCCTAAGGGGATGTTGAGTTTCCATTGGAAGGTACACCATTGTTTATAAAGTTGTGCTGATGCAAGGGGGAAAATGACTGCTGATACTCGGTGACGATAATGGCAACTACAAAATAGATGCTTGTGAAACTGTTAGGGACACTAAGAAAAGAAACTATTAGAATTTAAAAATGTGTAATCACTAAAAATTAAAATCCAAAGGAAAGTTTCAACTGAAGATTGCATACAGCTGAAGAGAGAATTAATGAATTATATTACACATGTGAAGTTCTGTGTCCATAGGAGGTTTTCTGAGAGACTGTATTCTTGTATTTAAGGGCTTCCCTGGTGGCACAGAGGTTAAAGCATCTGCCTGCAATGTGGGAGGCCTGGGTTCGATCCCTGGGTTGGGAAGATCCCCTGGAGAAGGAAATGGCAACCCACTCCAGTATTCTTGCCTGGAGAATCCCATGGACAGAGGAGCGTGGTGGG
>NW_011494720.1:5388299-5391059 GCF_000754665.1 Bison bison bison
TTCTAGGGGATCTTCCCAACCCAGGGATCCAACCTGTGTCTCTTGCATTTCTTGCATTGGCAGGTGGATTCTTTACCACTGAGCCACCTGGGAAGTCCCCCTGACCAACATACCAAATGATAACAAGAGCCAAGAAAGGTACACAGAATACTAAATCCAGCTTTTTGTTTTTTCTTTTTTTAGAGTATTTGTTGAACGAGCTATGTTTATATGGTCCCTTTGGTTTATATCAGAGAAGGCAATGGCACCCCACTCCAGTACTCTTGCCTGGAAAATCCCATGGATGGAGGAGCCTGGTGGGCTGCAGTCCATGGGGTCGCTAAGAGTCGGAAACGACTGAGTGACTTCACTTTCACTTTTCACTTTCATGCACTGGAGAAGGAAATGGCAACCCACTCCAGTATTCTTGCCTGGAGAATCCCATGGACAGAGGAGCGTGGTGGGCTACAGTCCACCAGTCGCAAAGAGTTGGACACAACTGAGCGACTTCACTTTCACTTTCACTTTACACATGTGAAGAAATTATCCAGAATGTAGCAGAGAGACTAAGAGATGCATGCAAAGCATCTGAGAGATTTCATGCAAAGCATGAAAAAAGAGTTTAAGAGACCTGGAAGATAAACATGTCCAAAAATCACCTAACGGATATTTCAAAGGAAAAAAATGTGAAAGAATGGGAGAGAGAAATAATGTTAAAATGCATCACAGTTCATAGTTTTCAAAACTGTTCAAAGATAAATCCTCAATTTCAGGAAACTGAATGAATTTCAAATAGCGTAAGTGAAAATAAAGACTACCAAAGACAAAGAGATGATACTGAAAGCCACTAGAGTTTTTGAAAATTCATATTTACTATTGCAACTATTAAACTGAAACATAGGTGACTTCTCAACTCACTGGACGCTAATAGAGTAAATCAATATCTTCAAAGTGCAAACAGACAATAACCATTGATCTAGAATTTTATACTCACGTAAACCTTTAAGAGCAAGGATGAAATGCATTTTCAGATGAACAAGAACAGAGAGTTTACCACAAAGACACCTTTATCAAAGAAAGTTTTAAAGGACATACTTCAAGAGGAGGCAAAATGAAAGCAGAGAGCACATCTGAGATATAAGATGGCCACTGTTGAATGAAATTAATGAAAACATACCTATAAATCTAAACAATGATGCCATGAGACAAAAAATAGTAACTTAAATAAGTGCAGTTTAAAAGTCACACAGAATATAGTATTAAAATGCCAAACAATTTCATACGCATATTCAGAACAAGATGAATTATAAACATTCTAAGAACTGTTCATTTCTAGAGAATGAGAATATTGTGCAGTTTTACTTGAATATTTAATTAACTAAATGCATTAAATTTAAATAGAATACATCATTGCATTTGGGAGAGAAAAATATAGAATGAGGATAAAAACAAAGCAAAAATCTGGAAAGAGAACTGAAAAAATAGAAAAAGAAAAAAAAACTAAATAAGTAGGGTAAATAAAATGGTAGAAATAAATATAAACAAATCATATTATCTTTATTAAAAGGGAAGACTATCAGAATGTGTAGAAGGGAACAAGGAAGAGAATGGAAAAGAAAGAAAAATAGAGAAAGAGGAACACTCTAACATACTATGAGGCTAATGCATTTGTTTTTTAAAAGAGCTTTATTGAGATACAATTCACATATCAAACATTTCACCCATGTAAAGAATATAATTTGATAGGGTTAGGGCTTCCCTGGTGGCTCAGATGGTAAATAATCTGCCTGCAATGCGGGATACCTGGGTTCAATCTCTGGGTTGGGAAGACTCCCCTGGAGGAAAGCATGGCTTCCACTCCAGTATTCTTGCCTGGAAAGTCCTCATGGACAGAGCAGCCTGGCAGGCTACAGTCCATGGGATCATAAAGAACACGACTTAGTGACTAAGCACACAGAATATTTGCAGATATGTGTACTCATCACATATATATATATGTATACTCAACACATTTAGAAACGGCAGAAGAACCAGAGATCAAATTGCCAACATCCGCTGGATCATCGAAATGCAAGAGAGTTCCAGAAAAACATCTATTTCTGCCTTCTTGACTATGCCAAAGCCTTTGACTGTGTGGATCACAATAAACTGTGGAAAATTCTGAAAGAGATGGGAATACCAGACCACCTGATCTGCCTCTTGAGAAATTTGTATGCAGGTCAGGAAGCAACAGTTAGAACTGGACATAGAACAACAGACTGGTTCCAAATAGGAAAAGGAGTTCGTCAAGGCTGTATATTGTCACCCTGCTTATTTAACTTATATGCAGAGTACATCATGAGAAACGCCGGGCTGGGAGAAGCACAAGCTGGAATCAAGATTGCTGGGAGAAATATCAATAACCTCAGATATGCAGATGACACCACCCTTATAGCAGAAAGTGAAGAGGAACTGAAAAGCCTCTTGATGAAAGTGAAAGAGGAGAGGAAGAAGTTGGCTTAAAGCTCAACATTCAGAAAACTAAGATCATGGCATCCGGTCCCATCACTTCATTGCAAATAAAGGGGACACATGGAAACAGTGGCAGACTATATTTTGGGGGGCTCCAAAATCACTGCAAATGATGATTGTAGCCATGAAATTAAAAGACGCTTACTCCTTGGAAGGAAAGTTATGACAAACCTAGACAGCATATTAAAAAGCAGAGACATTATTTTGCCAACAAAGGTCCATCTAGTCAAGGCTTTGGTTTTTCCACTGGTCATGTATAGATGTGAGAGT
>NW_011494720.1:5391159-5391388 GCF_000754665.1 Bison bison bison
TTGCAGTCCAAGGGACTCTCAAGAGTCTTCTCCAACACCACAGTTCAAAAGCATCAAATCTTCGGTGCTCAGTTATTTGCCACTTAATCCCCCAACTAGGGCTTCCCTGGTGGCTCAGATGGTAAAGCGTCTGCCTGCAGTGTGATAGACCCGGGTTTGATCTCTGGGTTGGGAAAATCCCCTGGAGAAGGAAATGGCAACCCACTCCAGTATTCTTTCCTGGAAAATT
>NW_011494720.1:5391488-5393534 GCF_000754665.1 Bison bison bison
GAGGAGATCCAACCAGTCCATCCTAAAGGAGATCAGTCCTGGGTGTTCATTGAAAGGACTGATGTTGAAGCTGAAACTCCAATACTCTGACCATCTGATGGGAAGAGCTGACTCATTTGAAAAGGCCCTTATGCTGGGAAAGATTGAGGGCAGGAGGAGAAGGGGACAACAAAGGATGAGATGTTTGGATGGCATCGCTGACTCGATAGACATGGGTTTGGGTGAACTCCAGGAGTTGGTGATGGACAGGGAGGTCTGGTGTGCTGCGATTCATGGGGTTGCAAAGAGTCGGACACGACTGAGCAAGTGAACTGAACTGAACTAAAGTATATATAGGCTTATGAGTATAAGCTAATTTACATAGTATAAATATTTCCATCATGGTTGATGCTAACCTACTAAGATAATGTCATTGGATGTGCAGTCAGGAATTAATGTGTCACAGCCATTCTAAACCTTTTCCAGATAAACATTGCTTTTCATCTGTGAACATAACATTTCTCTTAATTTATTTAGTTGTGTAATTTCTCTAAAAAATACTTTGTTGTTTTCATTATATCTGTTTTGCAAGTCTTTCATTGATTTTTTTCTTTTTTTTATTTAAATTTATTTTAATTGGAGGCTAATTAATTTACAATATTGTATTGGTTTTGCCATACATCTTAAGCAATTGATATTCTATACTACTATAAATGGCATTATTATTAATAATATTCATTTTGTTTTCCTTTTTTGGTGATATACAGAAATAAAAATAATTTTTTTTAATGCTGAGGATATGGAGCAATTAGAACTTTTGTATATTGTTCATAGTTGTGAACAATGACATAGCTGCTTTGGAGAACAATGACAATTTCTTATACACTACTCCACAAAACAGCAATTCTATTTTAAATATTATCCAAGAAAAATGAGACCATATTTTCCACAAGAAATACTTTCACAAAACTATTTGTAATTTTTGCCATAAGAGCCAAACTGGATACTATCTAAATATCCATGAATAAGAAAATAGAAAAACAATTAATGTTTTATCCAGCCAATGGAATCCTTCCAAGCAGTGAAAGTAATGAACTACTGATACCCTAGACAACGTGACTCCATCTTGAAAACAAAGGACACAAGAGGTACTACTTGGATTTACTTATTTTCAATCCCAAATAAACAAAATTAGCAATATTGATAGTAATCAGAAGTGTTTGCCTTTGTATCGTGGGTTGGAGTTGACTGGAAATAGGAAAATAAGAATTTTCTCTATCAGAAATAGTCTATATCTTATTTTGTGTGTAGATTGCATAGATGTATACATTTGTCAAAACTAATCAAGTGGAGCCTTTTTTCTGTGCAATTTTATCCTATCTAAACTACACATCAACAGAGCAATACTGGATAACTTATTTTTTTAAGTAGTTTCTTAAATGACGAACTGGGATGTAAATGGTGAATATACAAACAAACCTCAAAAGCAACTGTGATGTTAACTTTAAATATCAACTTTGCAAGGCCAGGGTACCCATATATTTGGTGCAGGATTATTCTAGATTTTTCTATGAAGGTATTTTTCAGATGAGATCAACATTTTAAAAAGTAAACTTTGAGTGAAGCAGATTACTCTTCATAATGTCAGTGGGCCTCATCCAGTCAGTTGAAGGGCTTAACAGAAAAAGACTGATCTCCCCAGAAGAACAGGTAATGCTGCTAACCGAAAGCTATTGGACTGGAAAAGCAATTCTTTTGTGGGTCTCCTGCCTGATGTCTTACCCTGCAGACTTTGGACTCAACAGACCCCCATAATCCTATGAGTCAATTCCCAAAAATGAGTCTAACTCCCTATACATACACATCCTATTGGTTCTGTTTCTCTGGAGAACCCGGACCAACACATGCATGCATGCTCAGTCGCTTCAGTCATGTCCAACTCTTTGTGACCCTATGGACTATGGCCCACTAGGCTCCTCTGTCCATGGGATTGCCCAGACCAGAGTACTTGAGTGAGTTGCCCATTTCCTCTTCTAGGGGATCTTCCCAACCCAGGGATCCAACCTG
>NW_011494720.1:5393792-5411941 GCF_000754665.1 Bison bison bison
TTTATATCAGAGAAGGCAATGGCACCCCACTCCAGTACTCTTGCCTGGAAAATCCCATGGATGGAGGAGCCTGGTGGGCTGCAGTCCATGGGGTCGCTAAGAGTCGGAAACGACTGAGTGACTTCACTTTCACTTTTCACTTTCATGCACTGGAGAAGGAAATGGCAACCCACTCCGGTGTTCTTGCCTGGAGAATCCCAGGGACGGGGGAGCCTGGTGGGCTGCCATCTATGGGGTCGCACAGAGTCGGACACGACTGAAGTGACTTAGCAGTAGCAGTTGGTTTACATGGTTTATATGGCTCAGGAAAGAACAGACATGTCCAGGACCTCCTTAAAATGAGGTGTGTATTAGGAGTCTCCCAATATAAAGCTGGGACTGCAAAAGTCTGCATCCTTGATGTTAATATACATAAGAAATAAAATGACCTCCATATCAGTGGAATTTCAGGAAAATTGCCTCTAACAGGGAATCTGTAAACAGCTAGCCCTGTGGGAGTTTGCAACCTGAATTTGCAATACTTGGATGATCTGAATGAAACCCTCAAGCTAAGAATTTAGTATAAAGTGATTCCAGGCTAGTAGGATTCCCAGGTTGTCTGGCAAAATAATAAATCATTTTGCAGGAACTTGTTTCAACACAAAGTTCAATGAAATTACATTATTAAAGTCCAAGAGATTTGGGCACAAAGTAAAGAGCTAGAATGAGTAACAAAAACCGAAGCAAATATACCACACTAAGTAAGGCATCAAAAGAGAAAATCAGGAAAAACAGACATAAGAAATCAAACACAAAAATACTAAGATAATGGAATTATCAAATATGGAACATAATATGGACATGTTCAGTGTCCTTAAATAAGAAACTGAAATGGTGATTAAGCACAGGGGATTATAAAAAAATCAGATTGAAGAATAAACTTCTAGAAACAAAAACTGTAATATTTTAAACTTAAGATATTAAAGAAAAAGGAATAAAGTTGGGGACTTGATATATGTTATGGACAAAGTCTGTGTCTCACCCAAATGCGTATGTTGAAACCCTACTCCTTCCAAGTGCTGATATTAGGAGGTGGGGCTTTTGGGAAGTGATTAGAATTAGACAAGGGTATGAGGGTAGAACCCCTATGAATGGGATTTATGCCCTTACAAGGGTCTGGAGAGAGCTTGCTTACTCTCTGCTCTCTGCCACAGGAGGATAGAGAAAACAGCCATCTGCAGTGAATTTTTATTTACCACATCTTTATTTTTTTAATTTATTAGTGAAATATTTAAAATATTCTCATGAGTGCACACAATATTAAATAAACATTCTGAAATTTTGATTTCCTGAATTTGTAAAATCCTGTGGCTTCTCTGGCTCAAAAGGTAAAGAATCGCCTGCAATACAGGAGACCACCTGCAATGCAGGCCTTGAGGGTTCAATCTCTAGAGAAGAAAATGACAACCCACTCCAGGATTCCTGCCTGGGAAATCCAATAATCAGAGGAGCCTGGTGGGCTACAGTTCATGGGGTCCCAAAGAGTCAGGCAGAACTTAAGAGTAAACCACTACCACCAGCCTTTCTTTAAGAAATTTACATTCAAATAGATTTCTTTCCATTATGGTGGGTAACTTCCTCATTAAAGTTATAAAGCCTCGGATTCTCAGGACAAACCTATGATTTTATATATATGTATAAATGTATATTTGTATGTATGTATATGTATATTTATATGTGTGCGTGTATCAGACACTCAAATTTGGAGCCTTATATCTTGTTAATCCTTTTCTTCCTCAGTATAAATATCTTAATTATGTGGGAAAATTGTGAAATGAAGCAATAATGACAATAAATGACACTAGCATTTTATTAGAAACATTCTTCTAATGATTAGACTTTTTACAAATGTCTTCATGCCCCAAATCAGTAAAAGGTTTTACTTGAAAGGAACTCGTGCACGATAGTTCATAGTTAAAGATCACAGAATGCCTCAAACAATCTTACAGTCACTGCTTTTACACCCTATAGAAATTAGCAATACATACAATACTTTTAACCAATGAAGCATAAGAAATGGAAAGGTGTCATTATTAAATTTACCATTATAGGTTCATTGTCAACATACTATATAACTTGGGACAACACTAATCCAGAAAATTATAAAAGCAAAATGGCTTTATTGCAGATGGATGAATCTGCAGACATTATTAAGTGTGCTGAGTTAATAGCACTAATTAGAAGTCCTCAAGAGAAATGCTTTATAGAACATTATTAGTTCTGCAAAGACATACCAAAACAAGCTACTGAGTGTGAAATAGTGAAAACGATAAATGAATACTTAGAAACAAGGTATTAAATACTGTGTATATTTTGTATTGAGGGTACAGCTGAAAAACAGGAAAACATAAAGGTTTTGTTTCAAAATACTCTGGGAACCCTGAGAGCTAACGTTTTGTCACTGACTATTTCAACCTGTAAAGATCAGTGTTATCAAAATGGTGAATTGATAAATTCATAAACTCCAGACTACTTTAGCTCCATATTTAAAAAAGTTGAGTTGCAAGTTTCTGATGTCCTTTGAAGAATGCTTGGTGTTGTCTAGCAGACATGTTTGGGTTGGTTCGAATCTACGGGAATCTTTTCTTTTACAATTCTGTAGAGATAAAACTTACCTTGTAGTGCTGATGGTGATGAAGGTCTTTCTGTTTCAAGGTAATGCAAATGGTCTTAATCATAGAGATGCAAATGAGCTTTGTTTCTTGGAGTGTAACTGATTTCCTCCCACACAGAGGAGATAATTCCAAACATTACATGTTATTATCCTGAGGTTCTTGGATCGGTTTGCTTCTATTAGTAAATTCATTTCAGCTGTCTTGACTGCCTATGTAAGAGCCTATTCTTTGGATTCTCCTTTCAACTTGTTTTAACATCTTACTTAATCTCTTATTAATTAGTAAACTGAATAAAATCTCTGACACGTATTCATTTTATAGTTTCATGGGAGTCACAATTTTAAGTTTTTTTTTAAACTTTACAATATTGTATTGGTTTTGCCATATATCAACATGAATCCGCCACAGGTATACACGTGTTCCCCATCCTGAACCCTCCCCCCCTCTCCCGCACCCCGTATCATCCCTCTGGGTCGTCCCAGTGCACCAGCCCTGAGCATCCAGTATCGTGCATCGAACCTGAACTGGCAATTCATTTCACATATGATATTATACATGTTTCAATGTCATTCTCCCAAATCATCCCACCCTTGCCCTCTCCCACAGAGTCCAAAAGACTGTTCTATACATCAGTGTCTCTTTTGCTGTCTTGCATACAGGGTCATCGTTACCATCTTTCTAAATTCCATATATATGCGTTAGTATACTGTATTGGTGTTTTTCTTTCTGGCTTACTTCACTCTGTATAATAGGCTCCAGTTTCATCCACCTCCTTAGAACTGATTCAAATGTATTCTTTTTAATGGCTGAGTAATACTCCATTGTGTATATGTAGCAGAGCTTTCTTATCCATTCATCTGCTGATGGACATCTAGGTTGCTTCCATGTCCTGGCTATTATAAACAGTGCTGCGATGAACATTGGGGTACACGTTTCTGTTTCCCTTCTGGTTTCCTCAGTGTGTATGCCCAGCAGTGGGATTGCTGGATCATAAGGCAGTTCTATTTCCAGTTTTTTAAGGAATCTCCACACTGTTCTCCACAGTGGCTGCACCAGTTTGCATTTCCACCAACAGTGTAAGAGGGTTCCCTTTTCTCCACACCCTCTCCAGCATTTATTACTTGTAGATCTCTGGATCACAGCCATTCTGACTGGCATGAAATGGTACCTCATAGTGGTTTTGATTTGCATTTCTCTGATAATGAGTGATGTTGAGCATCTTTTCATGTGTTTGTTAGCCATCTGTATGTCTTCTTTGGAGAAATGTCTATTTAGTTCTTTGGCCCATTTTCTGATTGGGTCGTTTATTTTTCTGGAATTTTAAGTTTTACAAAACAAATTTCTTTAACAATGTGAATATGCTCCAGTTTCTCATTAATATTTTAAAAATTATTTTATATGTATTCTGTTTAATTAAACAAGGAGGCCATAAGAAAAGTGGTTTTAATGCCTTAGCTGCCTATGTAAGCAACCAAACATAAGCCTGTAAATACCTCAAGGTTAAGAAATTAAAACCTAAAGACAGACAATTACAAATGGCTAACCAGATTTTCCCAAAAATGCAACTACTTAAGCTATAGCCAATCAAATAATTGCTTTGCTTTGCTTCCCCTTCTTCTCTTTAAAAGTCTTCCCCTGGCCCCTGTGGGTAGAGTTCCAAGGCACTTATTTGATGCTACCTGATTGGAAGTGAATTTTTCCCAAATAAACTCTTAATTTTAAAAAATATGTCTAAGTTTGTCTTTTAACAATTCAACATCTAATATTTAAAAGTTTCCATAATATTTGTATTTTATCTTTATCATGTTTATACGGTAAAATGAAAGTACAGTTTGTTTCACTAACCTTCATAAGCAAAGTGTGACCATATTAACTTTTGTTCAAATTACAATATTTTGAAAGTACAACTGGCACTGTTAATAATTGCATTGGCACAGCAGATTGAACAAGGAGAGTCTGGAAAAACCACTATTGCCCTGGACAAACCAGGACTCATGGTCATACAAGTGACCCTAAATCCCCTCGAGGTCATACCAGCATGTCATATAGATGCTATTTTCTATGTGTGCCTTAATGTGTAACATGTTGGGAAGTATTGCCATATAACTTTATAGTTTTTTAACATGCTACAATTCATTTATTTTTCTGTTGATGAATATATAAGCTGTTCTCAAATTTTTACATTACAAATAATTCTGCTAGGAGCATCTTTGTCCACACCTCCTTGTAGGCACATGGGATAGTTACGCTAGGGAATAAATCCAGCGGTATTACCATATTCTACTTTTCAAGAAGTCTCCTGTTTATTTTCCAGAGTGGTTATCTTCATTTACATCCACTCATCAGTGCTCTTTTCTCCATATCTTTGCCAACACCTATTAATATTAAACATATTAATCTTTGCTAATTTGATGAATTTGAAATTGCATATCAGGGTTTTCCTGTGCTTTTCTGTAACCACAGTAAGTTTAAACATTTTTCAAATATATTTTGCCATTTATGAACATGACAGATTGCTCCATTTATTTTGGCATGTTTATATTTTTTAAAATGCTATCTTTCCTCCAAATAGGTTATGCATGCATTTTATAGGATTAGTTCCCCATTATTGTCTATTCTTTATACCATTGTAAATGCTATTGCTTTTTTAAAATTACATTTTCTAATTCTCATTGCTATTGTTAGAATTACAACCGACCTTTGTATGTTGATCATATGTCTAGTCATCTTGCTGAACTCTTATTAATTAAGTCCAAAGGCAAGAAAGAAAAAAAATATATTTTCTCCCTGGTAGCCAAGACCCTGGAAGTGATGTGCACACATTAGACTTAAAATGGGGAATCAATATCATTGCCATTTCAACTGATAAACAGTTATGAAGACATTAGGCTTTTCTGCAGCAGCTACCACTGAAGTTCTAGGTGTGAACCCTGGCTTCAGAGGTTGTAGAAAGGCTTTTTGCTGATGCAGATCACGGTAAAAATAGAATGATTCTAAAACCAGCAGAAGTCGGTGCATCTCTTAGATTTGGCATGTGACTTCCTGATTACTAAAAAATATTACTCATCAAACTTGTATCAAGAAGAAAATAATATGCATCCAATGCTTTTTCTGCTGGTAAAACAAGAAGCAACAAGCAGAGTTGACAAAGCTTTTGGGTATCTATGGCTTTCAGATTCACTTAACAGTTTGTGCTTATGGCCCTTGAGGATTTCACTTTAAAACAAAAAAAATCCTGTTTCCTAAGCTCTGCTCAGAACCAATTAATTACCTTGGAGTAGGCCCAGCATCCATAAACTTTAAAACCTCACCAGGGTATTTTAATACACAGCCAGAGTTGAGGGTAGACTGTACACTTAGAGGTAACAAATGCCAGGAGAAGCATTGCTTCTCTGCACATCACAACATCAAAAACAGGAACCAAACAGAAACTGATAAAGCTGGTGTTTTAGCAATAAACAAACAAATAAATAAAAGTTCAGCAATGTGGAGGAAGTATGAGTCAAATGACCACATCACCCTAGAATTTATAATGGTCAAGAATAAAAACAAAGCCCAGGGCCTCTTTCCAAAGCAACTGAATCAGAACATGGCAGAGTGGGAGTTATTTATTGAAATCTTCTCAGATGACTCTAATGTGCAACACAGAGTTAGCAAAGGCAACTGAAGAATATGGTGGATGGGATTTTTCAAGTGTATTTCAACCAATAGAATCAAAACCTTCTTGGATCTAGAGTCCCTAGAACATGGGGCTTCCCTTAAGGGGAAGGAGTGTAGCTACACTCAATCAACATTGGAATGAGTTCATCCAGGACAAAAAAATGATGATTTAAGGGGGCAAGTGTTAGTCGTTCAGTTGTATTCAACTCTTTGTGATCCTATGGACTGTAGCCCACCAGGTTCCTCTGTCCATGGGATTCCTAGGCAAGAATACTGGAATGGGTTGCCATTCCCTTCTCCAGGGGATCTTCCTAACTCAGGGATCGAACCCAGGTCTCCTGCATTGCAGGCAGACTCTTTACTGTCTGAGCCACGAGGGAACCATGGGAGTTGGCCTCAACTCCAAGGCATGGAGATGCCTGAGCATTGTGACACAGGGAACGAAGTGGTAGGAGAACAACATGGCAGGAAATCCTGCAGTTAGACTGAGCTGCGGGTTCTGAACACATCCTGCATAGCAAGAAAAATACTCACACTCTCTTCTTCCCATCTCTTATCCAAAGAAAAGGGCTTTAATCAGGACCATCCACCTGCTTTTACCTAGAGACAATCATAAATAACCTTAGCTTGCCTTTGATCATGGTTTACTTTCTCACCCCGAGGCCAATTGCCAACGTGTAAATAGGAGTGAGTGGCCAAGAATGAATGCAACCCTTGCCCTGCCATACGACTGATTTCTGAATTAACCTGCCTTCAACATACTCCACAGTCCATGGGGTCGCAAAAGAGTCAGACAGGACTTAGCAGCTAAACAACAACAAACAACACTCTCCATTCTGACTGCAACTTTTCCTTGTTCCTTCTCCAAACACATGAACACATTTTCCCATTTCAGTTTTTTTCCCCCTTCCCTTTCTTTCTAACGCTCAAATGGGCCAAAGAAAAAACGGACCTAGTGGTGAGTTCAATGGGACAAAGTTTGGTGGTGGTAAAGCTGGATGTGAGTTCATTCAAATGCAGTTTGAAGTTTATTTTGGCTTTTGTGCCTTCTCAAAACTAAATATATTTGATTCAATAAATTTGGAAATATGAATTTTCCACAGCACCCTGACAAAGGCAGGTCAGGCCAGGTCAGGTCTATTTGGAGGTCAATAACTGGGGCTAATTCTGGCTTGGCTCAGCACAACTACGGCCCCAGAGTGTTCAGAAATGCTCCGTGTTTCTATTTAGGGGTCAGATTTAAAAGAAAACATGTGCCCAGCTTGAACTCTGCATTTTAGAATCACAATGTCACAACAACCAGGCTATGAACCGTAAATCTCTATGGAAAAAGAGAGGTAGGGGTAGTGGGTAGAGAGAGATTAAATTTGAAAAGCAGTTAAAAAGAGGTTGGGATCTAAGATTAGCTTTGCATTAAAAAGAAGCCGAGTTGTTTAAGATCACTACTCAAAATTTAGTATTTTTGCATCTATATTTTTAGGAATTAATCATTTTTAGCACGCCACTGGAGTAAGTTTGGTTGGTTTATTTGTTCCGTTTATTCATGTACTCTTTCACTCTTATGAAGTACCTGCTATGCAGTAGCGGCTTCCCAGGCTGCAAGGTGGTAAAGAGTTCACCTGCAAACGCAGGTGACTCAGGAGACACAGGTTCAACCTGGGCTGGGAAGATGCCCTGGAGGAGGAAACGGAAACCTACTCCGTATTCTTACTGGATAACCCCACGGACAGAGAAGCCTGGCAAGCTACAGTCCATGGGGTCACAAGAGTTGGACACGACAAAACGTGCGCGCGCGCGCGCACGCACACACACACACACACACACACACAATGTAGCAGATACTGTTGCAGGAAGGGGGACCCCTTCCAGGGCCCGAAACTGGGCTCTTGTCTGACACTCAGAAATGAATTGTCCAAGGAGATATGTGTGCTGACAAAGCAAGAGATTTTATTGGGAAAGGGCACCTCGGTGGAGAGCAGTAGGGTAAGGGAACCCAGGAGAACTGCTCTGCCACATGGCTCGGGTTTTATGGTGATGGGATTAGTTTCTGGGTTGTCTTTAGCCAACCATTCTGACTCAAGAGTCCTTCCTGGTGGTGCACGCCTTGTTCAGCCAAGATGGTTGCCAGAGAGAAGGATTCTGGGAGGTGGTCGGACATGTGGTGTCTCCTTTTGACCTTTCCTGAACTCTTCTGGTTGGTGGAGGCTTATTAGTTCCGTGTTCCTTACCAGAATCTCCTGTCATAAAACAACTCATGCAAATGGTTACTATGGTGCCTGGCCAGGGTGGGTGGTTTCAATCAGTGTGCGCCCCCTAAGAATACTGTAATGGTCACTCCAAAAGCTAATAAGCTTGTCTTGTATCTCAATGGCCAACCATTCCCTACACAAGTCAAGCCTGAAATGCTCACGACAGTCTTCTTAAACCCGGTTCCTTCCTCTCACTTTCTGGCTACCTTTGAATCTAAACTTGAGGCAGTTCTCAAGTATCAGCCTGATCTAGATGCTGACTTCAGCAGGGGCTTGGTGCTTTTCTCTCTGGCCTTCTCACTATCCCTAAGTAATTAAGTTCCCTAATGATAACGAAGCATCATTACAATAATATTGATACCTGCTGTAATCACTGGCATTCTGGCTTTTCAATTTCCAGTATTTGCCTTGGATCAAGTAGCTCAGTGCTAATTCAACAGAAGGTCACCCGATGAAGGGGCTGATAGCAAAGAGGACAGCTCTACTTAGCATGCACAGAGGATTATGCTTTCCTGGCTTGTAGAGCTAATCTTTCAAGTTGTCCTTTTTTGACTTTCTCAGTTTAATCAGTTTAATCTCATCTTCTCTCTTTTCTGATTGCAAGGATTTTCTGCAGAAACCTTGCCTCCACAATAAAGACCATGTGGCAATTTATTCTCATATTGATTTCAACATTTCTGTTCCTCTACCAATGAGCCAGGAATCAGGGGAGGGAGAGGAAGGGTTATGAGGAGGTTGGAGGAAGAAGAGCCAGGAGAAGGATGGGAGAGGAATAGAAGCTGAAAGCCCTGGATCCTTTCATTAGTCAGAAAGCCACACACTCCAGTTATGTGGGAAAACTAAGTACATCTTAAATGCACTGGAAGCAGAAATGACAGCCAAATGGGAACGTCTCTATAATGATTAAAGTTAAAGACAGCTATACCAAGGGATTCTTTCCATTTCCACACTAAAGAAATAGAAAGACACACCAGACAGATACACACAACAGACAGACACACACACCAGACAGACAGACAATACACACACACACACACACACACCCCTTCTGCAATCAGAGACATTACACGTGTCTGAGAATCACACAGTGACAATCTCCCTCACAGACTGAGTGGATTTTGCTTTTATTCTTCCTCTGTCCACACTAAAGGGTGGACAGTATCTTCCTAAAAGCAGACAAAAAGCCATCTGCCAAGACACAGGAAAGACAAAAATGGGATTGGATGGTGGTGAGTTCACTTTTGAATGTGTCTTTGAACTGTTACTAGACAGCCTGGTGGGTATGTTTTGGACTGCAGTAGAGCAGACCGAGGTGGAAACTATGAAACAGAACAGAGTTTGCTGAGTAGAGACATTTAAAAAGCAGTTGTGCTCTTGAGATAAACAAGTGTCGCCTGTCAAACTAATACAATTGACTGTGTAATTTTTAAAGATTTTGGAAATTGAACAACTCGAGGGTTTGGTCAACCCCGTCATGCCCACTGGAAAACTTCACAAAACAGAAATAGAAAAAAATTTTCCCATTTTTCTTTCATAAGAAAGAACCGAATGTCTTTTTTAGGCATCAAATTTCTTTGTGGTCCAACGAAACTATCAAAAAAATTGAAAAGAAGAAAGAGGGAAAAGAAATTTTACACAGGAACTCAGGAGGACTGAAATGAATCGTCCCTTTTTAAATGCTCAACGTCTTTCGATTTGTTCTATATGAACTACAACCATTAAATGCTTAGTGAGTGCCAAAACCAGTTTTACTTTGCAGTGATTACATTGAGTTCTAAAAATCGCAAGATTTAAAATGGGCCAAATCACTGCCCCAGATATCTGTCTCCTAAAACAGGGTGAGAGTGGGTGGAGGGTAGGGAGCCAAGTATTTTGCACAATGAATACGCTGCATTTCCACGATCCCTGGTGAATCTTTGTACTTTCACTTCAGGGTTCCTGGAGATAATGATATACTATAGCCAGCTGAAAAGAACATCTGTTTTAAGAACTGTGAACTTACAGGAGCCATTTGTCTGTCTGATCCGTTCCCATGACTTCCCTTCCCATTTTGCACCTTTGTATTTCTGCACTGATCAAATCTATGCAAAATAAAGGGACTGAGAAAAACACTAAACAGCCATAATTTCTTCTCCTTTCAAAAGGTTACCCGCCACCTTTCCTGTTAAATAATTCTTCTTGATATAAACACCCAACTTTTTTTTTGTAAGCATGTGTTTCCCTTCCCCTTTAAATAGAAGTCTTTGGTTCACTAGGGCTTACCGCTTAATGACAATGTGGTGGAGTTAGCCCAGGAGAACAATGCATCCATTAATCTGCCTCATGCTTAATTGGGAACTACTGTATGGGCTGGCATTTCAAACACAGATTGCAAATGTACTTGAATTAGTTACTGTTTAATTGATACAACTGGCACTCGGCCTAGAACCAACATGCAGCTACTGTAAAAAGAGCAAGGCTTGAAAGGAGGGAGAAAAAATACAAGGTATGATTGTGATTCATCCTTTACATCAATTATTTGTGGAATATAATTACATAGCTTTTCATATTGCTTTAACAAGCAATAGACCAAAACAGGCTGCTAAAAAATGCCTGTAACGCTTGCTGACATAAAGAATCACAGCAGTGACTCCCAACTCCCTCTCTTTCTTGATTCTACCCTTATGCCTGCAAGAATCTTTATGTATGTACAACTGAGTTTGGGAAATGTGATATTTACAAAGGAATGAAATGCCTAAGAGAATAATTTCGACAATGCCTCCAGAATGGCAGGAGTTCAAGGAAATAGAATGCTATCATGGCAATAATTCAACTTTATTACCATTCACACTAGTGTTACTATGAACATATTTTCAATAGAGAAAAAATAATATCTTGAGATTAATCCCCAAATAATTCCACTTAGGCACATCATGCAGGAACAATTAGGCTCTCGCCAACTTGTCTTTGACTAGAGAACATTTTAATTCCAGAAATATTGTAATGATGCTGATGGTGATCATGTCTTGAGCACCTTCTACACACCCAGAATCACACTAGGTGATTCAATATAAAATGTTTTGTGTATCTTCCAATCTTCATGCTTTTCTCCCCAGTTTGAATCTTCATTTCATTGTTTAAATCGATGTAAAATAATTGGTCTGAGACAAGAACTGAACTGAACTTTTTTACCGTTTTAAAAAAGTTAACCCACTTTTAGGCTTAAATGATTTTGCTTGATGTAAAACACTCAACTGCCAGCTTGATTTTATAGGTATATGCTAATCATATGAGAACTTATACCTTTTTCATACACAGAATTCCTATAAAACACCCCAAATTCTTTGCCAACCTGCTGCAAAATTCCCCTCATTGGTTTAGTGAGCAGTTATTGAAAATCCACTGTTTATCCAGTTTGGTGTTTGCATTGAGTGAGATATTACATAAAACTGATCTTGATGATACTATCAATGAGCTTCTAATTGCCAAAATCAAAGAGACAGTTTATATTCTATTTTAAAAAAATATTTGTCATTGACCATTTTTTTTTGTAATACATGACTTTTCTTCGGTTGAATTTTTGTAATAGTTAACAATGTTGTCCTTGGTTTCTCTGAAATAAAGCCCTCCTAATTTTCTTCCTGCCTCTGACTGCTTTGAGGGGTATCTCTCTTAATCCAACATTTAAATATGGGGGGGCATGAATATCTCAGGTCTCTTTCACTCTATACACTTAATCTGTGCAATTTCAACCTATACTACTGACTCTACATACATACAACAAGGCCCTAAACAAATATCACAATTACAGAGATTTTTTTCTGCAAAATAATATATGCAAGTTTTTTTTTTTTAATCACTAGGAGTAATCTCTTATAAAAATTCCTAACTCTCTTCTTACCCTGCAGATCACTCAATGGTAATCCAGTCCGAGACACACAGCACTAATTGGTTGTTTCTACTAGAAAGTCTAATACTAGCTCATAAATCTGTTCAACAATGGACTTCCTTTGCAAACTCACCTTTTCTGCCTCTTATCCTTTCTTGTAAAGTGGTGTCCTTCATACCTAGTCAAAGCGGGCAGCCTGAGTCGTGACTTTTCCCCATGCTTCATTGCTCACCTACCCCCTCTACCAACCCAACTGGATCACGAGTGCTGCCGGTTAATGCCCATCTACTGTTTTTCACGACTGTTTTTTCCGCCCTGTCCTCAATGCCACCACGGTGTTTAGACCCTTCTTACTTCTCACCCGAATGTTCACAATCACCTGCGAGCCAGTTTTTCTGCCCTCCAGTCCGTTCCATAGAGATGACTCCAAAGTAAGAACAGGGGGCCTATCTTGCTGAAGATCCTCAAGAACTGCTATAGGCCTCAGAAAAAGGCTTGGTTTGTGTTCTAGTGCCTGCCTATTTCTCTTGTTTTCCTTCTCCCATTTTTCCAGATGTCCCCAGCCTTCTCCTCATGGTTCATTCCCACTTTTTCTTCAAGGCTCGGTTTAACGGTCATTCACCCATGAGGCATTGGAGAAGACTCTTGAGAGTCCCTTGGACTGCAAGGAGATCCATCCAGTCCATTCTGAACGAGATCAGCCCTGGGATTTCTTTGGAAGGAATGATGCTAAAGCTGAAACTCTAGTACCTTGGCCACCTCATGCGAAGAGTTGACTCATTGGAAAAGACTCTGATGCTGGGAGGGATTGGGGGCAGGAGGAGAAGGAGATGACAGAGGATGAGATGGCTGGATGGCATCACCGATTCGACGGACGTGAGTCTGAGTGAACTCCGGGAGTTGGTGATGGACAAGGAGGCCCGGCGTGCTGCGATTCATGGGGTTGCAAGGAGTCAGACACGACTGAGCGACTGAACTGAACTGAACTGAACCCATGAGGCTGTCCCTGGTCTTTCTTAGCTAAGTTAGGTGTTCCTCTTCCATCCTCCCTTAGTTCCCTGTGTATCCTTCTGTTACAGACTTGACCGTATTGCATTACAACCACAAGCTACTCCTGTGGCTTCCTTGTTAGACTTTAATCACATTCTGTTTTTGCTGAAAAAGAGTGAAAATCAAATTTTCATTTTAAACTATTGATTTACCCTACTTATGAAAAAAAATTAATCTTGTTTCTTGGTATATTAGAAGAGATGCAAAATAATGTTGGAGAGAGGAGGGATAAATTAGGAGTTTGAGATTAACAAATGCATACTACTATGTACAAAATAAAATAGAAAAACAACAAGGACCTACAGCATGGCACAGAGAACTATATATAATATCTTGCAACAACCTATAATGGAAAAGAATCTGGAAAAGAATATATATACATGTGTGTATAATAGAATCACTGTGCTATACACTTGAAACTATACAGCATACATAACACAACATTGTTAATCAAAAATACTCAAATTTTAATAAAAAACATAATACTGGACTCAGTTTTATGTACTGACTATATAAATAATGTTTGCTCTCTATTTTCTTTTCTTTGCCACTAACCCGCTGAGTAACACAAAGCAAACCATTTAGCATCTCGAAGCATCATCATCTGTAATATTATCTCTTTGATCTTTGTAACACTAATCTTCACACCCATGTGTTTTTTTCCCCCATGTTATGTTGTGTAGTTAATCATTTAATAAAGGTATTAACGGTTCAATATTGTTGAATGAAAATGACCTCAAAGGTTTTGGTTCAATGTATTTTTAGATGTTGATTTTTGTCCCTACACTCAATGTATAATTGTGGGAATGCTTATTTATATCTATCATGACTATACAAAAGACTTGAACTAGTTTAAACAAAACTGTATCCTTCAAATGGTAAAAAAAAAAAAAAAAAGAAGAGGTAGAGGGAGAGAACGAAGAAGAAGGAAGAGGGCTTGAAGGAGGGAGAGAAGACTGAGGATGGAGAATTGTGTCCAAGAGAAAAGTAAATAAAGGAAGTAGTCAAAACTAGAAGCAAGTGAAAATAGATGCCTCCACCAATACAGTTATACATAGTTGTACTAGATCATTTTCTAATTTGATCTAAGCTTCCTGGCATCTAAAATGAAAAAGCAACAGTCTCAGAAACAAAAATTATCATAGGAGAAGCAAAGCTTTTCCAGCAAAAAATTTCTAAAATGAAGTTTTTCCACAATGAGCTCCAGGTACCAGACACCAAATAGTATTCTAGAAAATGCCTCAACAAAATTACTAAATAAACTATGAGTAGAGACTGAACTTGTAACACCTTTAAGAAAGGCAAAACCATGATCTTGGCCATAAGTGGTTATGGTATATTGCAATAGTGTAGCCTTCTACACAGATCAAATCTGATTAAAAGCCAAAATCAAGGATAACTAAACAAATGGCAAAATAAAAGATCCCTTAAATAATCTTCCCCAAATATCGTATTTTCCCAGATGCTGCTGGGTTCACCACAGTATGTTATGAATAAAATTCTACTCCAGGAAGTGGTAGTTGATCCTTCCTTCAGATTTTACGATCATTTTCTGTCAACACCATTCCCCTGGCATATCCCGGCTCCCTCATTAACATACTGTGTGAACTGGAGTAAGTGACTCAAACTC
Source organism: Bison bison bison (assembly GCF_000754665.1). Lineage (NCBI taxonomy): Eukaryota > Metazoa > Chordata > Mammalia > Artiodactyla > Bovidae > Bison > Bison bison. Next base: position 5,408,904 of record NW_011494720.1, read on the forward strand.
TGTCATTTAGTTTCCTCGTCTGTAACATGGGAATGATAAAAACACTTAGTTCATTGGGTTGTTACAATGATAAAATGTAATAGAGCATGTAAAATGCTTTTAACAAAGCCCAGCATACAGAAAGTGCTATTATATTATGTTATATTGCTTCATGCATTTATGTTATATGACCTTATTGATTAGCATCAGCATCAAAATTTTTTTTTTCTTTCTGTGAGCATAATGGATCACACATTTGCAGATTGTTTAATCTATCAGTAAGCTGTCCTTTTGGTTACTTTGGTGATACAATTCTTCACTTCTTCAGAGACATAGAAACTATTTTTAAAATTTATATACAGCTACATTCATTCATGGCCAATGATAATCATTTTTAAACAGTTGTTCTCTTGCAAGATGTAATAATCTATATTAATAGTGAAAAAGACTCTTGCATATGAGCCTGGAACCATGGATTTAGTCTAGCTTAGTGATGTCCATGTCTCAGCCTCCTATCTATAATGCGAGAGCACCAGAATAGTAGCTAAATGTTCATTCTACTTTCAGATTTTGATTTTAAATATTCCATTTTATTTGAAGCTAAATATCCTTTTAAATTAAGGAAAACAAATGAGTAAAAAAATATATATATACGTAAAGTATTTCTTCTCTCTGATGTATAGTTCTTATTTCCCTAAATTTATTAACGCTAAGGAGAATTGATGTTTTCCCAGTTAACTTTCAGTTTTCTTTGATGTTCCAGAAAATTTCAGGCTAATCAATCCCCCAATGACTCTATTTCGAGTGTTACCCTTTTGCAGCAAAGAGAATCTCTCTGAGCTTTAGACCTAATTTTGCTGAGTATTTTCACCTTATTTAAGATGAGAGCAAAGCTCCCTCTTTACTGGCCAGTACCTCCAATGGCATCTTTATCTCTCATGGAAATGACCAGCACTGACCTCCAGAAGAAGCTCACTGAGCATCTCTGCTTTTTTCTCTATACCCCTAGACCCCCCACCCCAAGAAAGACTCAGGGTCATACACCCTAAACCCGGGGGAGAAGGAACTGTGATCTGAATGTCTGAAACCCTTTGTATTGGCAAAACAATTGAAGAGATGCAGATGGCAGCACGTGGATGTGGAGTTTCCCTCTCTGATCTCTTGTTTCTTCCATGGAAGATAGAAGGCTAATGAGGATGAGAGCCATTTCCCCTCAGAGGAAACCCAACCATCTCTCTTTTATCTTCAGGTCTCTCTCCCCCCACTTTGGGATTCCCTGCTGGCTCAGCGGTAAAGAATCCAACTGCAATGCAGGAGAGACTTGGGTTTGAACCCAGAGGAGCCTGGAGGGCTATAGTCCATAGGGTCACAAGAGTCAGACATGACTTAGTGACTAAACCACAGCCACCACCACCACCTCTCCCACTTTGGACTCTCTCCTGACTCAAAGGACCGCCCTGGATCTGGGGTGCAAGGGCCCAGATTTGGTAAAGCTTGAAGCAGGAGACTTTGTGTTGAGGCAAACACCTTCCCACTTCCCTCTGTTTCTCTCTACTTCTTTTATATTTCCTCCCAGCTTGGGAGGTCTACTTTAGCTCCACCAACATGATTGGTAACATTAAAGAATCAGGGTTGGGTTCAGAGAATCAACCATATGGCCTGGGGAAAAACGGTTCTGAGAACAACTGACTTGCTGGAGGTTTATGGTAAGGATGAAGATCAGAGCAAAAAAAGATGGGCAGTTTTGTCAGTCTTGGTTAGTCTTTCTCTCCTGACTGCATTTCCCTAAAAAACTCACCCCAAGAGGTATCAATGTCAAGACAGAACTCAGTTATTTCTGAGTTCCTTTGCCAAATGGGCTTCCCTGATGGCTCAGACAGTAAAGAATACACTTGTAATGCAGGGGACTCAAGTTCCATCCCTGAGTCAGGAAAATCCCCTAGAGAAGGGAATGGCAACCCACTCCAGTACTCCTGCCTGAAGAAGTCCATGGACAGAGGAGCCTGACCAGCTACAGTCCGTGAGGTCTCAAAGACTTGGACAGAATTGAGCAACTAATGCTTTCACTTTCTTTGCCAAATAACACCGCATAACATCACTTTAATTGTGATTCACTGGACCTAGCTACTGTGTGGTATAGCTGATTTAACTCATTCCATTACTTTCAGCAGAAATTAGACAGGCTGTAGCTAGCTCCTTTCTGAACCATTTCCTTTTTATGGTCAGTAGGACTGGAAGAATTTCTCTCTTAAAATCTCTGTTTCTTAATTTTAAAATCTCTGCTTCTTTACTCATTCACTATGCAGCTACAGCAGAATCAATTAGGAAACAGAGGATGTCTTTTTTTAAAGTTGTGTACCTAACCCTTGCTGATTTAGGACTTTATGTGGATGCTGTCCATGCACGCATGCTAAGTCGCTTCTGCCATGTCTCTTTGCGGCCCATGGATGGTAGCCCTCCAGGTATCTCAGTCAATTATCATAGACTGTTGCTGAAAGACAAAAATCTTTCTGGGAACCAATATGGCAATATGTATTAATAATCTTTAGAATTGATATTGTCAAAGAATAATGTTGTGGGATAAATCTTGATAAAATTAGATGATACTAATTTTATCATTATTCAACAAATATCAAAGGTCCACCATAAGTCAGCTATGCTCCAAGTGAGTAAAGCCCTTTTCTTCAAAAAACTTATACGGAAAACAAAGTCAGCTAGTGATATGGGTTGTGAATAGTGTGACCATATGCCTTTTTACCTGGGACATTCCCAGTTTAAGACTTTCACCCCAATATAAATATTAGGAGGAGCATACTACATTTACATTTACTACAAACTACATTGTAGTAAATACTACATTTACTACGAAGCACCACTATGAACAAAGCTAGTGGAGGTGATGGAATTCGAGCTATTCCAAATCCTGAAAGATGATGCTGTGAAAGTGCTGCACTCAATATGCCAGCAAATTGGCAAAACTCAGCAGTGGCCACAGGACTGGAAAAGGTCAGTTTTCATTCCAATCCCAAAGAAAGGCAATGCCAAAGAATGCTCAAACT
>NW_011494720.1:5412392-5412841 GCF_000754665.1 Bison bison bison
CCATGCCCTCTTCCAGGTCTGACACAGTACCATAAAGAAATTTCGAAATACATATCTGACAAGCAGTAAGGAATGTGAAGTTAAGTGGGCCTTAGAAAGCATCACTACGAACAAAGCTAGTGGAGGTGATGGAATTCCAGTTGAGCTGTTTCAAATCCTGAAAGATGATGCTGTGAAAGTGCTCACTCAATATGCCAGCAAATTAGAAAACTCAGCAGTGGCCACAGGACTGGAAAAGGTCAGTTTTCATTCCAATCCCAAAGAAAGGCAATGCCAAAGAATGCTCAAACTACCGCACAATTGCACTCATCTCACAGGCTAGTAAAGGAATGCTCAAAATTCTCCAAGCCAGGCTTCATCAATATGTGAACCATGAACTTCCTGATGTTCAAGCTGGTTTTAGAAAAGGCAGAGGAACCAGAGATCAAATTGCCAACATCCGCTGGATC
>NW_011494720.1:5412941-5420744 GCF_000754665.1 Bison bison bison
GAAGAATTGATGCTTTTGAACTGTGGTGTTGGAGAAGACTCTTGACAGTCCCTTGGACTGCAAGGAGATCCAACCAGTCCATTCTGAAGGAGATCAGCCCTGGGATTTCTTTGGAAGGAATGATGCTAAAGCTGAAACTCCAGTACTTCGGCTACCTCATGCAAAGAGTTGACTCATTGGAAAAGACTCTGATGCTGGGAGGGATTGGGGGCAAGAGGAGAAGGGGACGACAGAGGATGAGATGGCTGGATGGCATCACTGACTCGATGGACATGAGTCTGAGTGAACTCCGGGAGTTCGTGATGGACAGGGAGGCCTGGCGTGCTGCGATTCCTGGGGTCGCAAAGAGTCAGACACGACTGAGCGACTGATCTGATCTGATCTGACCCCATTTACAGTGATGGAGAGGATGTTATTTTAGGCAGTTAGTCAGGGGAACTCTCAGGGGAATGTAAGGAGTAAGCCCTGAATAATGGGGACATCATTCAGGCAGAGAACAGAGCATGTTTGAAGAACAGCAAGAGATGAAAGCGGATTTCATGCCTGGGAGCAAGGGGGGAAATGAAAGGACAAAGGCTCAGATGAGACTGAGTTATTCCATGTGCAAACCTTACTTAAATATCCATCCCAATGTCCTGGAAACGTTGGAACACCTTTAAGGTGGGCTCAACTTTTTTTTTCTGACAAAGTTGTTAGTAATACTCCATGGTTGGCAGCATTTGTTACCGTAATTAAATAGAGAATGCTGTGATTAGATCACCTTCTGCTGAAAAGGAGATGCTATGTCCTTTTTGTAAAAAGAGTAAAGTTGGGTCTTCACAAGTCTACAAGTGTCTGTGAGCCACAAGTGAACCGAACTGTCTGGTTAATATCCGGCATCAAAGCCTTTCTCTCTGGCACAACCTCATTGGCTTTTGTTCTAGTTACTCTATTTGAAAACATATAAAAGTTAATGTGAGCTTCCAACATAGAGATTAATTGGCCAAAGTTGTTATTTATAGTCAGAAAAATGATACATTTTCGAGGGAATTTATTTTCATTATTTAAATTAAACCCATAGAAGCATAAGAGCCATAAAAGAGGTGAAAACTGGGCCATCACTTTTGTTCTCTTCATCATGACCAGTGGACCGAAGTCTTTACTAGAGGAAATTAGCCAAGAATTACATTCCATTTTTACCAACTTGAAAAGACAACATCAGTGGTTTACACCTTCTATTAACTATTGCTTTAGATTAAATCCATTTCACATTATCTCAAGCCTTTGACTGTGTGGATCACAACAAACTGTGGAAAATTCCTAAAGAGATGGGAATACCAGACCACCTTACCTGCCTTCTGAGAGACCTGTATGCAGGTCAAGAAGCAACAGTTAGTAATAGACATGGGACAACAGACTACTTCCAAATTGGGAAAGAAGTATGTCAAGGCTGTATATTGTCACCTGCTTATTTAACTTGTATGCAGAGTATATCATACGAAACACTGGGCTGGATGAAGCACAAGCAGGAATCAAGATTTCTGGGAGAAATATCAATAACCTCAGATATGCAGATGACACCACCCTTATGGCAAAAAACAAAGAGGAATTAAAGGGCCTCTTGATGAAAGTGAAAGAGGAGAGTGAAAATGCTGGCTTAAAACTCAACATTTTTTTAAAAAACTAAGATCATGGCACCTGGTCACATCACTTCATGGCAAATAAATGGGAAAATATGGAAACAGTGACAGACTTTATTTTCTTGGGCTCCAAAATCACTGCAGATGGTCACTGCAGCCATGAAATTAGAAGATGCTTGCTCCTTGGAAGAAAAGCTATGACCAACCTAGACAGCATATTGAAAAGCAAAGCCACTACTTTGCCAGCTAAATTCCATAGAGTCAAAGCTATGGTTTTTCCAGTAGTCATGTATAGATGTGAGAATTGGACTATAAAGACAGCTGAGCACCAAAGAATTGATGCTTTTGAACTGTGGTGTTGGAGAAGACTCTTGAGAGTCCCTTGGGCTGAAAGGAGGTCAAGGAGTCCATCCTAAAGGAAATCAATCCTGAATATACATTGGACAGACTGATGCTGAAGCTGAAGCTCCAATACTTTGGCCACCAGATGTGAAGAGCAGACTCATTGGAAAAGACCCTGATGCTAGAAAACATAGAAGACAGGAGGAGAAGGGGATGACAGAGGACAAGATGGTTGCATGGCATCACCTACTCAAAGGACATGAATTTGAGCAAGTTCCAGGAGTAGGTGATGGACAGGGAGGTGTGTCATTCTGCAGTCCATGGGGTCTCAAAGAGTCAGATACGACCAAGCAACTGAACAACAGCAACATCTATTGAGTACCAGTGAAGTGCAAGGCACTCTGTCTTATAAGGCAAATTATTTTTTACTACATCTGATCATGTCCCCCCAAAGAATTTAAAAAATATTGTTATAGTCTCACACATTTTTGGGGGTAAGTATGTAAATTTTTATCACAAATCCAAATTGTTGAAAGGATTTAATTTCTGGTAATTGTAACTATTGATATTTTAAAATAAAATTATTATAGTTTTTTGAAATTTGAATCAAGTTGCATATCAATATAGAACATTTCTCTATGGTCAATTAATCTATGACAAAGGAGGCAAGAATATACAATGGATAAAACACAATCTCTTCAATACGGGGTGCTGGGGAAACTGGACAGCTACACATGAAAAAATTGAAATTAGAACATTCTCTAACACCACACACAAAAAATAAGCTCAAAATGGATTGAAGACCTAAATAAGGCTGAATACTATAAAACTCTTAGAGGAAAACATAGGCAGAACACTCTTTGACATAAATTACAGCAAGAGCTTTTCAATCCATCCATTATTTCCAAATAATGAAAATAAAACCATAAAATTAACAATAAGACCTAATTAAACTTAAAAGCTTTTGCACAGCAAAGGAAACCATAAACAAAATGAAAAGACAACAGACAGAATGTGAGAAAATATTTGCAAATGATACTACTGACAATGGATTAATCTCCAAAATATACAGCAATTCATGCAGTTCAACACCATCAAAACTAACAACCCAATCAAAAAATGGCAAAGATCTAAATAGACATTTCTCCAAAGAAGACATACAAACGGCCAAGAGGCACATGAAAGCTGCTCAACATCACTAATTATTAGAGAAATGCAAATCAAAACTGCATCGAGATTTCACCTCACCCCTGGTCAGAATGGCCATCACCAAAAGGTCTAAAAAAATAAATGCTAGAGAAGGTGTGGAGAAAAGGAAACCTTTCTACACTATTGGTGGGAAAGTAAATTGGTACAGCCACTGTGGAGAATAGCACGAATGTTCCTTATACAACAACAAATAGAGCTACCATATTATTAGCAACCCCTCCCTTGGGTGTATATCCAGGGAAAACCACATTTGGAAAAGCTACATGTACCCCAGTATTCATTGCAGTACTATTGCACTATTTACAATAGCCAGAAAAGGAAGCAACCTAAATGTCCATCAACAGAAGGATGGATAAAGATGTGGTACGTAATGCAGTGGAATGTTACCCAGTCATTAAAAAAGAAAAAGCTGCCATTTGCAACAATATGGGTGGACCAAGAGATTACCATACTAACTGACGTTAAGTCAGACAAAGGAAAACAAATATCATATGATATCACTTGTATGATGAATCTAAAAAATGATACAAATAAACCTATTTACAAAACTGAAAGAGATACTTACAGACACAGAAGACTAGTTTATGGTTACCAAAGGAGAAATTTCAGGGTGAGGTATAAATTAGGAGGTTGGGATTAACATATACACTAGTACATAAAAGGAGAAGGAAATGGCAACCCACTCCAGTGTTCTTGCCTGGAGAATCCCAGGGACGGGGGAGCCTGGTGGGCTGCTGTCTACGGGGTCACGCAGAGTCAGACACGACTGAAGTGACTTAGCAGCAGCATGTACATAAAAAGAGGTAAGTGACAAGGACCTACTATTAGTATAGTGAAATCTGCTCAATACTCATAACCTATTTAAGAAGATAATCTGAAAAAGAAGAAACAAATGAATAAATATATATTAGAGCAATTTTTTATCCACTGTTATCAATTAAAAAATATTAACAAGCTCTTCAAGATTCAGTAATTTTGTACTTTTCTTCTTGACTGATATTTTCATTATACTTAATCATTCACCTCTGCCACTAAAATAGGTATATAAATTAAAATGCATTTACTTATTTATTATTCTACTTGGCCATCAGGATCTATTAGTGTACTTAAACATTTTTCTGCATTGACTCATTATTATTATGAATCTTGATGAGTCCTTATTAAAATATAAAAGTTAAATTTTATAAATGCTTAACTATTGCTGGAATTATATATTATTAGTATTAAATCCATTTTCAATGTCATTTTCATAGTTGTAGTGCTGAAAATATTTGTTGACATAAATAAGCAGATGAGAATGAAAATTTTGCTAGAGCACTGTCACTCAAATCCACAAATTCTAGATTATATGCAAATGCAACTAAGTGATCTATGATCAAACAGTTTCATGATGAGCTGAAAATTTGTTGAGGATCTCCTTCAATTTTACAGAAAACAAAATATCAGAAAACACATGACTTGCAAAGGTTTTCCGTTTGCTTGTTTTTACCTTTACCCAGATACGGAACATATTCTTTTTCAGATTCCAAGGAAAAAACTTAAAATCTTCACGAAGACTTTTCAAATGACTATTAATTATGTCAGTTACTCTTTCACTTGGAGGCATGTTGTACTAAATTTGCTAATATCTTATACACAACATGCTAAAAAAGATTTATTTTAAAGTAGTGCTTCATTTCAAAGTCCTTTGCTAGTGCAATAAAATATTTTCATCTCATCTCATGCTTTACATATATATTTGTCAACATTCAAAGATTCAGGCTTAACTCGTTGAATTTATGAGAATGTCCACCATATAAACTAAATAGCAAATAATTCCTCTTTGTCAAAGCTACAGATCCAGTTGGACTCCCCTTCTGCCTGAAAATGTATGATTTTCCTTTTCAGTTCAAAGGGATGGATTAATATGTATTCCATGACAACCCCCTCCCTATTGTATTCTAACTGTAAAACAGAGAAAGATAAAACCATTGATAGATATAAAGATAGAGGAAAAAGTCTAGCTAAGAATTTGTCACTTACAGAAAATAAGAAGACACTGCTTTCATGGAACTTTGTGAGAAGGATGGGAAAAAATGATGTGATTGCATGAAAAAATTCAAACTGTTCTTTACCATGGTGCCCAGCAGACATATATATCTTAGGGCAATGCTTGCTTGTTTGATAAAGTGGGAGAAGGTGATCAGAAAAGGAAAGATGTGAGGGGAGCGCCAGAACGGCGCCTCAATCCCAAACCTGCATTCTCAGTTTGCAGAGTGAGTACACGTGCACGGTGGGGATCTGAACTTTGATTCCTTGCAAGTTCTCATGCTTAGGAGAACAGTACCCCTCCGTAAATACTGATGTAGAAGACACGGTGAAAAATAAGATCCCCTCTTCTCAAGGAATATAAACTCTAGAGAGAAATGCCGGCATTTCTTCCTTTGTTCAGTGAGTGCTCCTTTGGCAATACTGAAAACACTAAGGAATTTGCCTTCAAAGATCATGCAGTCTGGTCACGGGAGGAAGAGACGCAGAGATGCTGTGAGAGTTCAAAGACAGGAGAATGTGTGAGTTCAGAGATAAGGAAGATGATTTCCTGCTGGGCCCCTGCAAAGAAGGTTACATAGGTTTTGGCCATGACACGATGGAGGAAGGATGTCCCATGTGACAGATACAATATTAAGAAATTCAGGAGCAGATAAAACAAACAGAAATAGATAATAGATGTTGAGTGGACAGACCTACGGGAAGTAGGGCTGGAAGAGGAAGTATGGGTAGTACAGTAAAGCGTCTGGTGTTTATTCTAAAGAATTTGGTATTTTAAAAATTGTAGAGTTACAGTAGGAATAATACACAACCACTGTAGAAAACAAAAAAACTTTACCACTTAAAAACCTTCGCTAGTATTAATATTTTGTGTATATTTTTCCATGCTTTCTATACATACTCATACTTCCAGCACCTAGAATAATACTCTGGTGCAGAATAGGTATTCAATAAATAGTTTCTGATTACATATTTCTGAAACTATGAAATTTTTACAGGTCATTTAAAAAATTTTTGTGTAGTATATATTATAAAATATTTTCATGTCAATAAACGCATTTGTACACAATATTTTGAGTGGCCGTGTAGTATTTTATTGCAGTGATATGTATTCCGTATTGTCACAGAATTGTTACCAAATCTTAGTTGTCATAAAAATGGCGTAATAAGGAATTAATATAGCTTATTAGAATTCATACCCAGTGTCCGAGATCAGGGCGGTGACGAGAGGAGTTACCCCGCTTCCGAGGTCAGGGGCTGCGGCCGGGAGAAGCTACCCCACGCCCCCACGCCCGAGGCCAAGGGCGGCGGCTGGGAGGAGCAACCCCATATCCGAGGCCAGGGGCGGTGGCCGGCAGGACCAACCCCACGTCCAAGGAGCCGTGGCTGCGCGGGCGCAGGAGGGCCTAGAGGAGCTATCCCTTGTTGAAGGTCAGGAAGGGCAGCGGTGAGGAGATATCCCTCATCCAAGGTAAGGAGCAATGGCTGCACTTTGCTGGAGCAGCCGTGAAGAGATACCCCACGCCCAAGGTAAGAAAAACCCAAGTAAGACGATAGGTGTTGCAAGAGGGCATCAGAGGGCAAACACACTGAAACCATACTCACAGAAAAGTAGTCAATCTAATCGCACTAGGACCACAGCCTTGTCTAACTCAATGAAACTAAGCCATGCTCGTGGGGCAACCGAAGACGGGCAGGTCATGGTGGAGAGATCTGACAGAATGTGGTCCACTGGAGAAGGGAATGGCAAACCACTTCAGTATTCTTGCCTTGAGAACCCCATGAACAGTATGAAAAGGCAAAATGATAGGATACTGAAAGAGAAACTCCCCAGGTCAGTAGGTGCCCAATATGCTACTGGAGATTAGTGGAGAAAAAACTCCAGAAAGAATGAAGGGATGGAGCCAAAGCAAAAACAATACCCAGCTGTGGATGTGTCTGGTGATAGAAGCAAGGTCCGATGCTGTAAAGAGCAATATTGCATAGGAACCTGGAATGTCAGGTCCATGAATCAAGGCAAATTGAAAGTGGTCAAACAAGAGATGGCAAGAGTTAATGTCAACATTCTAGGAATCAGCAAATTGAAATGGACTGGAATGGGTGAATTTAACTCAGATGACCATTATATCTACCACTGTGGGCGCGAATCCCTCAGAAGAATTGGAGTGCCCATCATGGTCAACAAAAGAGTCCGAAATGCAGTACTTGGATGCAATCTCAAAAATGACAGAATGATCTCTGTTCGTTTCCAAGGCAAACCATTCAATATCACAGTAATCCAAGTCTATGCCCCAACCAGTAATGCTGAAGAAGCTGAAGTTGAATGGTTCTATGAAGACCTACAAGACCTTTTAGAACTAACACCCCAAAAAGATGTCTTTTTCATTATAGGGGACTGGAATGCAAAAGTAGGAAGTCAAGAAACACCCAAAGTAACAGGCAAATTTGGCCTTGGAATACGGAATGAAGCAGGGCAAAGACTAATAGAGTTTTGCCAAGAAAATGCACTGGTCATAACAAACACCCTCTTCCAACAACACAAGAGAAGACTCTATACATGGACATCACCAGATGGTCAACATTGAAATCAGATTGATTATATTCT
>NW_011494720.1:5420844-5422043 GCF_000754665.1 Bison bison bison
CAACATTGAAATCAGATTGATTATATTCTTTGCAGCCAAAGATGGAGAAGCTCTATACAGTTGGCAAAAACAAGACCAGGAGCTGACTGTGGCTCAGATCATGAACTCCTTATTGCCAAATTCAGACTTAAATTGAAGAAAGTAGGGAAAACCACTAGACCATTCAGGTATGACCTAAATCAAATCCCTTATGATTATACAGTGGAAGTGAGAAATAGATTTAAGGGCCTAGATCTGATAGATAGAGTGCCTGATGAACTATGGAATGAGGTTCGTGACATTGTACAGGAGACAGGGATCAAGACCATCCCCATGGAAAAGAAATGCAAAAAAGCAAAATGGCTGTCTGGGGAGGCCTTACAAATAGCTGTGAAAAGAAGAGAAGTGAAAAGCAAAGGAGAAAAGGAAAGATATAAGTATCTGAATGCAGAGTTCCAAAGAATAGCAAGAAGAGATAAGAAAGCCTTCCTCAGCGATCAATGCAAAGAAATAGAGGAAAACAACAGAATGGGAAAGACTAGGGATCTCTTCAAGAAAATCAGAGATACCAAAGGAACATTTCATGCAAAGATGGGCTCGATAAAGGACAGAAATGGTATGGACCTAACAGAAGCAGAAGATATTAAGAAGAGATGGCAAGAATACACAGAAGAACTGTACAAAAAAGATCTTCATGACCCAGATAATCATGATGGTGTGATCACTCACCTAGAGCCAGACATTCCGGAATGTGAAGTCAAGTGGGCCTTAGAAAGCATCACTACGAACAAAGCTAGTGGAGGTGATGGAATTCCAGTTGAGCTATTCCAAATCCTGAAAGATGATGCTGTGAAAGTGCTGCACTCAATATGCCAGCAAATTGGGAAAACTCAGCAGTGGCCACAGGACTGGAAAAGGTCAGTTTTCATTCCAATCCCAAAGAAATCCAATGCCAAAGAATGCTCAAACTACCACACAATTGCACTCATCTCACATGCTAGTAAAGTAATGCTCAAAATTCTCCAAGCCAGGCTTCAGCAATACGTGAACTGTGAACTTCCTGATGTTCAAGCTGGTTTTAGAAAAGGCAGAGGAACCAGAGATCAAATTGCCAACATCCACTGGATCATGGAAAAAGCAAGAGAGTTCCAGAAAAGCATCTATTTCTGCTTTCTTGAATATGCCAAAGCTTTTGACTGTGTTGGATCACAATAAACTGT
>NW_011494720.1:5422143-5444245 GCF_000754665.1 Bison bison bison
GAATACCAGACCACCCGATCTGCCTCTTGAGAAATTTGTATGCAGGTCAGGAAGCAACAGTTAGAACTGGACATGGAACAACAGACTGGTTCCAAATAGGAAAAGGAGTTCGTCAAGGCTGTATATTGTCACCCTATTTATTTAACTTCTATGCAGAGTACATCATGAGAAACTCTGGACTGGAAGAAACACAAGCTGGAATCAAGATTGCCGGGAGAAATATCAATAACCTCAGATATGCATGTGACACCACGCTTATGGCAGAAAGTGAAGAGGAACTCAAAAGCCTCTTGATGAAAGTGAAAGCGGAGAGTGAAAAAGTTGGCTTAAAGCTCAACATTCAGAAGACAAAGATCATGGCATCCGGTCCCATCACTTCAAGGGAAATAGATGGGGAAACAGTGGAAACAGTGTCAGACTTTATTTTTCTGGGCTCCAAAATCACTGCAGATGGTGACTGCAGCCATGAAATTAAAAGGCGCTTACTCCTTGGAAGGAAAGTTGAAGATATGAGTTTCACTGAGAAGAAGTAAAGGAAAGGGGACCTGCGTGATCAAGTAATTTCTCAGAGGAGAGGAGAAAGACTAGTTTTGGAGGCACACGTAGTGAGTTAATTCTCAAAATCAGGAGGAAGAGAATCATAGGGGGAAATCTACAGAAGAGCAGTCATGATGCATATGTTAAATAGATTCGAGTTGTATGTGTGATAATATAAAATAAGGCAGCATATGATAAGTTTAATAAATAGAATGAACAATGCTTTGGGAGCCAGCCTGGCAAACTCTCTGACTGGTGGACAGCATAGGTGATGGATCTAAGAAAGTTGCAGTGTTGCAGCCAGGTCTTGATGAGTGAATTCCTGAGGATGAGACATTCTGGTACCAGAAAAAAATTGTCAATAAAGCCCTTGAGACAATTAAGCAAGGTAGGGAGGACCCAAAGAATGGAAAATACAGGGCTCTGGAAGGCAGAGTGGGCACCAAGAGGTAGAGGAGATGCCCCAAGACTTTCATTAGTTCAGCTTAGCTGCTCAGTCATGCCCAACTCTTTGTGACCCCATGGACTGCTGCACACCAGGCTTCCTTGTCCTTCACTGTCCCCCAGAGTTGACTCAAATTTATGTCCATTGAGTTGGTGATGCCATCCAACCATCTCATCTTCTTTTTCCACCTTCTCCTCCTGCCCTCAATCTTTCCCAGCATCAGGGTCTTTTCCAGTGTGTGGGCTCTTCACATCAGGTGGCCAAAGTATTGGAGCTTCAGCTTCAGCATCGGTCCTTCCAATGAATATCAGGGTTGTTTTCCTTTAGGACTTCAGTTCAATTCAATCACTAAGATGTGTCTGACTCTTTGCAACACCAGGAATCCTGCAACCCCAGGAACCCCTCTTCGCATGAGGTGGCCAAAGTATTGGAGTTTCAGCTTCAGCATCAGTCCTTCCAATGAACACCCAGGACTGATCTCCTTTAGGATGGACTGGTTGGATCTCCTTGCAGTCCAAGGGACTCTCAAGAGTCTTCTCCAACACCACAGTTCAAAAGCATCAATTCTTCGGCCCTCAGCTTTCTTCACAGTCCAACATTCACATCCATACATGACCACTGGAAAAACCATAGTCTTGATTAGATGGACCTTTGTTGGCAAAGTAATATCTCTGCTTTTCAATATGCTATCTAGGTTGGTCCTAAATTTCCTTCCAAGGAGTAAGCGTCTTTTAATTTCATGGCTGCAGTTACCATCTGCAGTGATTTTGGAGCCCCACAAAAATAAAGTCTGACACTGTTTCCACTGTTTCCCCATCTAATTCCCATGAAGTGATGGGACCTGATGCCATGATCTTCGTTTTCTGAATGTTGAGCTTTAAGCCAACTTTTTCACTCTCCTCTTTCACTTTCATCAAGAGGCTTTTCAGTTCCTCTTCACTTTCTGCTATAAGGGTGGTGTCATCTGCATATCTGAGGTTATTGATATTTCTCCCAGCAATCTTGATTCCAGCTTGTGCTTCTCCCAGCCCAGCGTTTCTCATGATGTACTCTGCATATAAGTTAAATAAGCAGGGTGACAATATACAGCCTTGACTTAGGACTCTCAAATGCATTTTCTCAAGCACTATGGCCTTCGAACCTCTTTCTGATCCTGTGATTATTATTCCTACTAACAGATGAGGACACTGAGGCTGGGAAGGTTGCACATCTTATCCAAGATAACCGAGGGTAAAGGCGGAAACCAGAGCATGGGTCTTCTGACTCCCGGCACGGGTTTTTGTTTCTTTTCTAGCTTATCCTACCCTAATGTCTTTTATTTGACTCTGAGGCAGTGAGAATCCTCTGAAGATTTCAGGGTGGCATGATCAGAGCTTGCAGATGATATTATAAAGCCAAACATATTAGTCACTTTCAGTCCTTTGAAAGTTCTCGAAGAATAGAGTAGAACTTTGCCATGACTGGCATATTTTTATCTAGTTCAAAGGTTCATCAAAGTCCTTTACAGATTAATGAGTTAGCGTTTGCTTGCGACTGTGTAGGTAAACGGAGCAACCTAATTATGTCCTCGGCATATCAAATACTGCAGCTCACTTTGCCTAAATCTAATTTAGATATTTATACACTTTCTAAAAATAGAAAATTGAGAATTATCCATTATCCAGAACTAGTCATTCAATTAACAAGGAGATAAATACTAAAGAGCCTGATCGCAATCATCAGAAAATGAGGGCACCATGAGATCAAGGACATGAAAGCCATGTACTGTCACAGCACACCTTCGCAGGAAGGGACTCTGCTCTCCTGGGGTATCTGGCATTTTTTGCACTATGATCTCTGTGCCAGGCTATTACACTCTTAGTCTTTGCCCATTCTCTGGGGGCATTACCATTGTCCTTTTATAGACAGAAAACAGATCCATAATCTGCACAAAGAGCTCAGGATATGCTTCTAACCCAGACTTCTCCCAACACTATGTGCATATTCATTGCACTCGAGGACTCATCTCAGTCCCCTTAAAAAAGAAAAAGTGTTCCATTTAGTGTGGCATGACCCTGGTTCATATTAGTGGAGGACATATCAGAAGCATAGCCTATTTTTACCTACTTAACTGTTGACTAACACAGACAAAATGACAGTTTTGGTACCCACAGAATGTAAATATGTAGCATCCACAGAATTCAAAGTAAGAAATCTATGACTGTCTTTTTTGAGAAATTGGGTGGATTCTTTTACACCTTGCTCTCTTCTAGGTGTTTTCTGTAGTTGCCACCTGATTGGGTAGAGGCTGGAACTGACTGGTGAGGAAATGTAAATGTAATCAGTCGCTATGTAAATGTGATACTTACGTAAGTGCATTCTAACACCCTCTGATTTCTCCCCAGGGCTCTGCTCACTTGGAGCCTGAGGAGTCCTAACACCAAATGTTTCAACTGCAGGCTGAGAATTTCCAGTGCGGGCAGGAGTCAAGATTCTACTTACTTAGGGGACTTGCTGAAACTAAAGACTTACCTCAAGTTAACCCAACTTTGGGGGGAATATAGAAGCAATAAGATCTATACGAAAGAAATGAAGGCGGATTCTGGATCCAGACAAAACTGGATTCCAATGCCAGCTCTGCTAAGTACTAAGTTGCATAATTTGAGGTCTATTATTGAACTGGTCTGAGGCTCAGTTTTTTTGTCAGCAAAATGGACAATATATCTGCTTCACACAGAAGTGGTAGAATTTACTTGGAGTAATATATAAAAGCACTTAGTTCACTGCCTGACTTAGTAAAGACATAAAGGTGGATATCTCTTTGGATAAATCCAAAATCAATCCTTGGAGAAATCAAGTTAGAAAATGAATTTCAGCAGATTTATAGTAACTCTGAAAATATTCTTACATCTCATAGCAGAGGGGAATAATGTGGTTTCTTGCTGTTATAATTCATGTTAATAACATATAATACAAAGAAAACATGTAAATAGTTTGACTGTCAAATAACTCATAAAGTTTCAGTTGTAGATTATGCCAGAATCAGCAAGATAAGCACAGTAGTTTATTTGAAAAATTTACTATTTTGTATTCCAAATTGATTTGAAAGTACAGTATTTTATAATAGTTTAGTTCCTTTCAAATGTAACTATTCTCAGCAACTACCAATTCCTCACCTAACAAAATCTTCAGTTTCAGTAAATAGTTCCCATGACATGTTAACTTTTGCCTCCTACTGAAAAAGCAATGATGTTAGTTGACTTTCATCACCTATAATAGAAGAAGATCAGAAATTATTCTGGAAAGGCATGAAGACCTAATTTTCCACTTCCTGTTTCTCAATTTAGAGCCACAATGACAGCATCAATTGGGAACAGATCTAGAAATCAATAGTATAATAGAAAGATGAAATGTGGGCTATAATCCTGAATTAAGGTAAGTTATTAGTTATAAAGAACCTTATAAAAGGTGATAACAGGTTTTTCAAAATTATCTGTCATATTTTAAATTTTCTTCTGTTAAATTGGAATATCATTACCTGTATCCTTTCAGTAGAGAATAAGTTATTGTTTTTCTTTTGAACCTAATACTTTAATAAAGGATAGCTTGTTAAGAAGACACAGATTTCTGAAGTTTCTCTTTCTTACCCTTTAGACGAAACTTAGATCAAGATTCCTAAGGACTAAGAAAGGAAAGAATAAAAATATCATCACTGTATATGCATGAGACTGAAGTCCCTGATAAATCACATTGGAATTAATCTAGTTGATTCAACCCATTTTAGTGATAACAAAAGATATATTGTATATTCTGTATGCATATATATATATATATATATTTGTAGGATATTATATAGAGAAGGCAATGGCACCCCACTCCAGTACTCTTGCCTGGAAAATCCCATGGACGGAGGAGCCTGGTGGGCTGCAGTCCATGGGGTCACTAAGAGTCAGACAATACTGAGCAACTTCACTTTCACTTTTCACTTTCATGCATTGGAGAAGGAAATGGCAACCCACTCCAGTGTTCTTGCCTGGAGAATCCCAGGGACGGGGGAGCCTGGTGGGCTACCGTCTATGGGATTGCACAGAGTCGGACACGACTGAAGCGACTTAGCAGCAGCAGCAGGATATTATAACATAATAATATAGATATATAAGGGACATGAGTTTGAGCAAACTCTGGAAGATAGTGAAGGACAGGGAAGCCTGGCGTGCTGCAGTCCATGAGGCTGCAAACAGTCAGACATGACTAAGCAACTGAATACAATATATATTCTACATACAGGATGAGGGAAAAAATTGTAGTGACAGAACTAGGTGTTTTTTTAATTATTCTTTTATCCCTTTAGTATCATATCAAACTTTAAGGTAAATATACTATTGAGGGGCCCCACTGCATAAATTTAAGAAATGACTCATCCTACTTATTCTTCTTAACATTTGAAGTAGAAAAAATCAAAATGTGTTAATACAGCAATTAAGGTGCTATTTTTCTACAAAGAGTAGATTTGTATGTAGATGTGTTCAATGCAGTTCAAGAGTAACACTTGTGAGAAAAGAAAATAAATTTATTCTGTAGACACTAATTTTGTAAACTTATTGACTTTTTATTTAAAAGGAAGTATAAGGCTTGGGATGTACCATGAATAAAGTCTGTGATCTCTCCAATGAGAAAACATGAATGACTCTTCCAACATACAGGAAACAACCCAAACCTTGACCCCAGACTGGACCCACTGATGTTCTTGTTCTTTTAGGCAAGATTGGGAGAAGGCTCACAGACCTGGAATCAGATTTCTGCCACTTAGCAGTTGGGTGGCCTGAGAAAAGTAAGTCACTTACTCTGGGTCTCAGTGTCCTCATATGTAAAAATGAACACAGTGATTCCTAAATGTTAAAGGTCATGATGCAGGCTCAGCATTAAGTGAATATGTGTTATAAACTGTAAAGCGCCCTAACAATTTCTTTTTTGAATACTAGTTATAGCTAAGCCCCACTAGACATCATCTAGTCAGCATCTTGGTGGTGTTAATACAAAAGAAGGATTAACAACATGAAGCAAACATAAACCTTATTTCAGATTGAATAATTATATAACACCACTGCATCTAACAGAGACACATAGGGCTTCAAAGTTATCCGTTCTGCCTGACTCTGATTTCTCCTCAAACGTTTTTTGTATTGTACTATTTTGTTTTGTCTACTCAATAATCCCTTCTCGTGGGTTCTAAACCTATCATGGTAGTGGTTATTTTGTTTCTGTTTATTTTTTGACTAATTTTATTTTATGACATAAAGATATCAAAATAGTCTTTAAAAAAAGCTACGAAATGTAAAAACCTATCAATAATTAACTCTAATACTTTATGTGTGCATGCTAAGTCACTTCAGTTGTGTCTGACTCTTAGCAACCCTATGGACTGTAGTCCACCAGTCTCCCCTGCTCATGGAATTATCCAGGCAAGACTACTGGTATGGGTTGCCATTCCCTTCTCCAGTGGATCCTCCCCACCCAGGGATTGAACCTGGGTCCCCTGCATTACAGGCAGATTCTTAACCATCTGAGCCACTAGGGAAGCCCACTAATACTTCAGATTATGTTTTAAAAAAAAGTTTCCTGAGTTTATCATCCCACAGGGGAAGTCACAAGTCTCCATTCTTTCATTCTTAACATTAATGATTTAAAAGTCAATCCCAGTCAGAGGAAGAACAGAATACATAGCTAGTGAATACCCAGGGGTGAACGTGTAAAGAAAAACAAAAAATCTGGAAGAAAATAGGCCAACATGTTAGCGTTGTAAGAGGAATTATTTCTGAGAAGTTAAATAGTTTTGTCACTTGGTTTTTCTGTACTTGAGTTTTCTGTAATGGGTATATTTTTCTTTCATGAAAAGAAAAAAATATATATCTACAAACACGTAAAGTGACTTATGAGGGGCAGCCCAAGTGTGCGTTTCATTCTGCAGACTGCACGTTACACAATTCTTGAAGGCACCCCTCACATCTGAGTCTACCTGAGGGGCCTACTCTAGTTGTAAGGGCGCACGTGGCAACCCAGCTCAGAGACACTGTGAGAAGGTAGCATGGTGCCTGCCTCAGCACGTTCAACAGTATAAAGTTCTCTGTTTCAGGAAGCGGTCTGCAGCATCTGCAGCCACTCCTTCTAAAAGTCCTCCTATTAGCTAGTTCCTACCTGCCTTAATAGCAGGGGTCGATTAGGTACTTGCTGTTTACCAAGCTCTTGCTATGGTAAGTTCCAGGGTTGTCCTGGAAATGAATGTGTGCTAGTTCATTGAACTGTCCTAAGTCTGTGAAGCAGATACCGCCCTTTATCTTACGCGTGTGCATCTCATGTGATGTGGTTGGGTAACTGGCCAAGGAGGGGGAGAAGGTATGAAGGAAAGCCTGCACCTTCCTGAGAGCAGAAAGCAGACCTGCCCCAGGAGAACTTCATTTCTCTCACGAGAACCCTTTCTTCTCTGCCTTCTCTTCTGAGTTATATTTTTCTATATGCCTAGCCTCTGGATTTTTATCCCCTTGATTTAGTGAGACCCTCTATCTTATATGGGCTTCCCTGGTGGCTCAGCTGGTAAAGAATTTACTTGCAGTGCAGGAGATCTGGGTTCAATCCCTGGGTTGGGAAGACCCTCTGGAGAAGAGAAAGGTTACCCACTCTAGTATTCTGGCCTGGAGAATTCCATGGACTGTATAGTCCTTGGAGTCACAAAGAGTCGGACACGACTGAGCGACTTTCACTCTATCTTATATGTATTTGTTGTTGTTGTTCAGTCACTGTGTCCGATTCTTTGCAACCACGTAGACTGTAGCCTGCCAGGCTCCTCTGTCTCCACTGTCTCCCAGAGTTTGCTTAAATTCATATCCATCTTATAAGTATGTTGTTGTTTTCGTTGGCGCCAAGTCATGCCCAACTCGTCGCAACCCCATGGACCACAGCACACCAGGTTTCCCTGTCCCTCACCACCTCCCGGAGTTCGCCCAGGTTCATGTTCATTGAATCAGTGATGCCATCCAACCATCTCATCCTTTGTTGTGCTCTTCTCCGCCTGCCTTCAATCTTTCCCAGCATCAGGGTCTTTTCCAGTGAGTCAGTTATTTGCATCAGGTGGTGATGGCAAACTACTCCAGTATCCTTGCCATGAGAACCTCATGAATTGGATGAAAAGACCACAAGGTATGGCACCAAAAGATGAGCCACCAGGTTGAAAGGTGTCCAGTATCCTACTGAGGAAGAGCGAAGGACAACTTACGTGTATAATTTCTCCAAAATTATCCTGCAGAAAGGCATCACTTTATATTCGAGTCCAAACAAAATCAATCATATGAAGGGGTCCCTCTTGTGACTTTGCTCTGGACAGAAAAGTAATTTAAACAACTGCCTAATGCAACCTAAATATTTATTTCTTCCTTCTTGTCTATGCACCATTCGTCTTACCTTGGGCTAAAAATTGGCCATCAAACCTAGAGAGTCCCTTTAATGGAGGCAGCGTGAGGCCTGTGCTACAAATCCAACTGGAAACCTGTACAAGTACACAAAACTTACTTTGCACAGCTTTTTGAAATGCATCCAGGTTCCCTAGGGCTCAAAGTGTATGAGTTTTTTTGTGTCCAACTGCATTGAAACTGCCTGCTTCTGGACTATATCTGCTCCTTAGAAATGCTGTTTGGTTACTTAATTAGGTCTACCCTCCCCTTCCGGTTAACTTGACAGCCTGCTGCCAGAGTTAATAATTAACAAGGTGTCACAATACCTCTAACAGTCTCTCAATTCTTTGCTCACCTGCCTCCCTGTCTCTTCCTGCTGCTTCTGAAATGCTTAAACTCCCCTGGGATACAAGCTCCCTATAATAAATCATGGCACAAAGGCACAGACTTTCATGGCTCTAACTGAAATTCACAACTGGGCAAGCCCAGGAGGCAGTCACCTGGCCATTGCCCCAGCCCATGTGCATCCTCGATGCTGCTTAAGCACAGGTGAGCATGAAGTTTTAATGAGGTCTTAGCTGCAAATGCATTGTGCAATTACTGTTAAGATGGGTGAACATTTGGCCCAGAAAGAATTGCATTTTAAGCAATAGGGTTTCCCCATTAGCTGTTCCCAGCTATTAATTCAACCAGTTTGTTTATACATTTTGACAATTGTTCATGTGAAAGAGACCTGGGGATTTTATTTGACCACAATTTCATTATAAGCTAACAGTATGATATGGCTGCTAATAAAAGTTAATACAAGTTTAGGCTACATTAAGTGAATAGTCCAAATTAAAAAAAAGGGACTATCCCACTATACATTACTCTTGTAGGTACACAGATCTTATTTTTCCAAACCAATATTTGGCAAGTACAGTTGTGCATGCAGAGACTCTGGTATAGAACATTTGAAAACATAACTATCCTTAAAAATCCAGGATATGTGGCTTTGGTATATATGAAAAACAGTCATTTATTCATTCAATTGTTTGTTTGTTTCTTTGCTGGAGCAAATATCTGTTCAATACACACTCTGCTAGGCTTTGTTCTAAGTTCAAGTGTAAGGAAAACTCACCCTGATTCTAGGCATTTTTGTTCTCTTATGAGCTGCAAACAATGAGGCACTTAGGAAACTGTGAAATAAGAATTGGCTTTGAGAGTCACTGTGGATGAAGTTCCTAAATGGAGCATCTACAGATGGAGCCTTGCAGAGTCAGGAAAGCTGTCCAGAGAAAGCGATGTCTACGGGGGAAACTAGTAGTTGAATAGAGGACTGGAAAATGGAATTGTAGGTAAAGAGTGAATGGAAGAGGGACCCAGGCAGAGTGTATGGGATTCAAGGTAACTACAGCAACCAGAGTATGAGAGCAAAAGTGAGGCCAGAGAGGTAAGTGGGGACCAGATCACTCAATCTTTGTGGTAAATTGGAAAAACAAATTGGTAGACAAATATTGAACCTAAAAATACATACAAATGATCACATCAAGGACAATAGAGAAGATGCAAGTGCTATGTGCTATAGCAACATAGAGGAGTCAATGGCTAACTACCAGGAAAATATCATAAAGGAGGTGATATCTAAATCAGGTTTTGGAGGGTGAGGACCTGATCACATAGGAAAGAGGTAGATGGTCCTTCACACAGAGGGCACAGCCTGTGCAATGGAACAAAGAAGGAAAGATGGAAGATGAGATTGCAAATCAGGTTATGTCCTGATTTGAAAGGCTGACAAGACATGGTGCTGACATGGAATTGGTCAAACCAGGTCACAGGACTAACCCCAGACCCAATATAGGTCATATCTCCTCAAGGGCATAAAGATTAGGAGACACACTTGTCACAGAGCAACTAGTATGAGTGTCTCCTACAAATGTGAGAAAGATATTTTCCCATGGTACAGACGATGGTATAAAAGAGTAAAAAAAGAACATAATTTAAAGCTATTATTATATTCCAGTAAGATGGTGAAGAGGAACGATATTCAAGAATAAAGAATAAAATTAAGACAAGAACCACCACTAGAGTAGAACATATAAAACCTGGCAATGTGAGAGGTTGGGAGGGGGAGAAAGATATTGAGAATAAACAGTTTCAGTCAGTTCAGTTGTGTCCTACTCTCTGTGACCCCATGGACTGCAGCGTGCCCGGCTTCCCTGTCCCTCACCAACTCCTGGAGCTTGTTTAAACTCATGTCCATTGAGTTCGTGATGCCATCCAACCATCTCATCTTCTGTCGTGCCCTTCTCCTTCTGCCTTCAATCTTTCCCAGCATCAGGGTCTTTTCAAATGAGTCAGTTCTTCACATCAGGTGGCCAAAGTATTGGAGTTTCAGCTTCAGCATCAGTCCTTAAAATGAATATTCAGAACTGATTTCTTTTAGGATTGACTGGTTGGATCTCCTTGCAGCCCAAGGGACTCTCAAGAGTCTTCTCCAACACCACAGTTCAAAAGCATCAATTCTTTTTCAGGCCTGTGTTCGGCTTTCTTTATAGTCCAGCTCTCACATCCATACATAACTACTGGAAAAACCATAGCTTTGACGAGACAGATCTTTGTTGGTGAAGTAATGTCTCTGCTTTTTAATATGCTGTCTAGGTCATAGCTTTTCTTCCAAGGAGCAAGCATCTTTTAATTTCATGGTTGCAGTCACCACCTGCAGTGATTTTGGAGCCCAAAAAAATAAAGTCTGTCACTGTTTTCATTGTGTCCCCATCTATTTGCCATGAAGTGATGGGACCGGATGCCATGATCTTCATTTTTTGAATGTTGAGCTTTAAGCCAGCTTTTTCACTCTCCTCTTTCACTTTCATCAAGAGGCTCTTTAGTTCCTCTTTGTTTTCTGCCAGAAGGGTGGTGTCACCTGCGTATATGAGATTATTGATATTTCTCCCAGCAATCTTGATTCCAGCCTGTGCGTCATTCATCCCAGCGTTTTTCATGATGTACTCTGCACATAAGTTAAATAAGCAGGGTGACAATATACAGCCGTGACATGCTCCTTTCCCGATTTGGAACCAGTCTGTTGTCCCATGTTTGGTTCTAACTGTTGCTTCTTGACCTGCATACAGATTTCTCAGGAGACAGGTCAGGTGGTCTGGTATTCCCATCTCTTTCAGAATTTTCCACAGTTTGTTGTGATTACACCAAAGGCTTTGGTGTAATCAATAAAGTATAAATAGATGTTTTTCTGGAATTCTCTTGCTTTTTCTGTGATCCAACAGATGTTGGCAATTTGATCTCTGGTTCCCTCTGCCTTTTCTAAACCCGGCTTGAAAATCCCAAAGTTCACAGTTCACATACTGTTGAAGACTGACTTGGAGAATTTTGAGCATTACTTTGCTAGCATGTGAGATGAGTGCAATTATGCAGTAGTTTGAACATTCTTTGGCATTGCCGTTCTTTGGGATTGGAATGAAAACTGACCTTTTCCAGGCCTGTGGCCACTGCTGAGTTTTCCAAATTTGCTGGCATATTGAGTGCAGCATTTGCACAGTATCATCTTTTAGGAGTTGAAATAGCTCAACTGGAATCCCATCACCTCCACTAGCTTTGTTCATAGTGATGTTTCCTAAAGCCCACTTGACTTTGCATTCCATGATGTCTGGGTCTAGATGAGTGATCACACCATTGTGGTTATCTGGGTAATTAAGATTTTTTTGTATAGTTCTTCTGTATATTCTTTCCACCTCTTCTTATTATCTTATGCTTCTGTTAGGTCCGTATCATTTCTTGTCCTTTATTGTGCCCATCTTTGCATGAAATGTTCCCTTAGTATCTCAAATTTTCTTGAAGAGATATCTAGTCTTTCCCATTCTATTGTTTTCCTCTCTTTCTTTGTGTTGATCATAGCAAAGTGATCAATAAATCGAATAAATAATTTAGTTGTTGACATTAGTAGAGAGTAATATGTATCAGTCTGGGGACATCTTTAAAAATATTTATAGTGTTTTAGGCATGACAGCTAAAGCCTAGGAAATAGATCTTGAAAAAAAAAAAAAAGAATGGAGAAGAAACCAGTAAAAGAGATTGAGGTAAATGATCAGAAACATAAAGGCCAATGAACAATAGTGTCATTGCGAAACTCAAGATAACAATCAAGAAAGAGAGAGATCAGTGTTGTCAAACTTGAGATCAAGTAACATAAAGATGGAAGTTTGTCATTGTTTTTGGTAATCAGGAGGCCAACAATACCCTTTGGAATTGGTGGTTTGAGTACTTGGGGATGGTAGCTAGGGCACAAGAACAAATGGGTTATATAAAGAAGTGGAGACAAAAATTTAGTGTAAATTTTTTCTAAGATCCTCCACCCCTACATTCTCTAGTGGCTAAGCTAGTCTTGCCCTTGTGGCTCTGTGAGTATCCAGATAGCCCCACCCCCCTGTTCACTCACCAGATGTCAAGGTGCTTGGGATGCAGCACAAAGGTCATGTGCCCAAGGCTAGCACAGCCGGAGGACTCAGCTTTCACAATTGTTATCTCCCTGTATTCACAAGATACTACTGGGTATTATTTAAGCAACTGTAGATTGTGAAAGAGGAGGGAAAGAGATAGTGACAGAGAAGCTTCTCAAAGAGAAAAGCAAGGACAACCTCAAAGACAAGATGGAGCTATTATTTAAATTACTGGTGGACTGATAGGCTTGTCAATTACAGCTGAAATTCAAGGTGACCTTTCTATATAGCAATCAGTTTAGAAACCTGTTAAATGTCAGGTTGAGGGCTTTTGGAAGCCATATTGCTGGGTACCAGGATCTTTTATAAAACAGAATTCCGATTACCTAAAAAGTCATTTCAAATGTGACCAAAATTCTGCTCATGAGTGCTTTGTATTATTCTATACACAAGGCTTAAAATCATACAAAATTAAGCTCCAGGCCATGGTTAAGAAGGAATCATTATTCTTTCTTTATCTCATGTTTTATGTTAAATGTTGCAAAGACCCAATCAAAATGTGTTTATCAGATATCACCTGGGCCTCCCTGACCTTTAATTTCCAGATGTTTTTGGTTCATAGTCCATCTCTGTCCCTGGCACATTGTACTTGGTTTTATGACCTAAGATCTTCCCTCGTTCTCTAAAAATTCCCAAGCCAGGGGAAAGAGAAGGTAACCTCTGTTCATGGATTCCTCTACCTTCTGGCCTCTGCTATTTCATGTCTGTTCCTTCTCTGTTCTGTGGTGATTGATACTAGTGCTCCATGCAGCCACTTTGAAGTTTTTCCAATATCTCAGGCCACATGCAGTGTGTAAGAACATAGACTTTATTATGATTCCCAGGGCAATGCAAGATGGAGGATGGATTTTTACACAGCAGGAGTCTCAGAATCTCTTTATCTTTTTAGCTTCTCTATCTTCTTCCCTTATTCTGATGACTAGTCATCATATCTTTCTGTCTGAGATGGAAAATCCATCTGCATCTTCTCTGTTCTTAAGCAGGGAGCCACCTCTGATGTCTCCACTCATTTTCACTTCCCCAAGCAGGTTTCCTCGAGGTAGTTTCCCAATAAAGATTCTCTCTAACAGGAAGTCTGATGCCAGCTACAAGCATATCACCCGACTCCCAGTGCTCAAAAGTACTCAATCACTTCAGTCATGTCCGATTCTTTGTGACCCCGTGGACTGTAACCCACCAGGCTCCTCTGTCCATGGGATTCTCCAGGTAAGAATAGTGGAGTGGGTTGCCATGCCCTACTCCAGGGGATCTTCCGGACCCAGGGATCAAATCCACGTCTCCTGCTTTGCAGGCAGATTCTTTACCGCTAAGCCACCAGGGAAGCCCATGTCCCCCCAACCCTATTACATAATGAATCATATCTGTTCAAAGTCTAGTGGTCATATGCTTGAGATTTTTTTCAGAATAATTTGAAATTTCATGCAGCCTTATTTTCAATAAAGGATCCATTCTATGTATGAAAAAAATAGTTACACACCTAACATTCTACAATTAAAAATATATTACATAAATTTAAAAACTTGAAAAATAATTTATCAGATCGTGTGTTTAGTTATTATTTGAAAAACTTGATCATTGAATTGATGGTAACCATGGCTAGAAAAGATGAGGAAAATCGACTGGAAGTCTATTCCATTACTTACACATATGTCAATTTTTGCAGAAAGAAACTAGCAAGATCTGGATATTGTGTTTCTGCAGCTCGAAACCTTCAACTGCCTCATGCCTAAGTTACCTGCCCATCTAAGAGCTACTAAGCTAGAGGCACTTTAAATGCTCACCTGAACTTCACAATTCTTAAGTCAACATTAGTGTACTTGTTCCACAGGTGAAGATACAGAATCTCAGAAAAATTTTCAAAGGCTATTCTCATTCGTAACAATTTCCAGAATGATGGTAGAGCACACAAGGTTGGAGGGAAAAAATAAAGGCTTGAATTTGGACTCCAGCATTCATATATTAGCTGTCTATTTTGGGCAAATTACTTACCTTCCCTGAGGCCCAGTGTAGGTGTCTGGGGTTCAATAACAGCGTTTACCTCCTAGGCTCATTGTGTTAAATGAGTTAATATATGTGATGCATGAAGCTCTTGGAAGAACACCTGATGTAATCAGCAGTTTCTAAAATCCAGCTACTTTACTTGCTTTCAGACTAAGAGAAAGGGGACAAGGTAACATCTAAAAATATTTTTTTGGTGTCTCACAGTAGACGTTTAGATAAGGTTCTGCATAGTAACATAAATGTGATTAATTTGTATCACTCCGTTGATGTTTCATTTATTATTTACTGCCAGCCACACAAGGGGTTGCAGGATTCTTAATTTCCTTGTCTCTACATGGCCCTTGAGGTCCCTTCTCTGACCTGGCAATTCCCTGCTCAGACTCTCTCATCCCATGGAGGGCAAATCACCTGTTTCCGCAGAACTGGGTCTCCTATGCAAGGAACATTGGTCACATGATCACCTGAGGTTAAGTCAGGTTGGAGGATTTTGCTGAAATTTCTGCTTGGAGCTTCAGAATTTGAATTCATTTGACAAGTATCACCTCAGAGCAAATCTCTAGCAGCTCCCCCACTGCCCCACCAAAACACCATAATTCAGAATAAACCAGCCCTCTCCTGACTTTTAAAAACAGATAACTGATATAGTCCAATAAAATGAATTCTACTTTCCCAAGCTTCTGTACTAGCATACCCTGTAGTTGGATTATAGTTTCTCTGTGGTCTTGTTTTTAATTCATTTCACATAGTACTTGGTATTCATTATAAAATAGAACTTACCATATTCAGCAAAAACTCAAAAAGATAAAAAATGACCAAACCACTGGGAGATAATCACAAAGTTTGGTGTAAATGTCTGGACTTCATTCTTGCACCATACATACTCAGAAATATATACTTTCACTTACTACATAATTATATAAAATATGATTTTGTATTAGATTTTGGCATTGGACCTATGCAATGCACATAAGCTTGGGCAGACTCTGGGAGATGGTGAGGGACAGGGAAGCCTGGTGTGCTGTAGTCTATGGGGTCACAAAGACTCAGACACAACTTGGCGACTGAATAACAGCAACATGCTTTTGCAACTGGATTTTTTACTTACCATCTTTCCTTGTTCACAAATGGGGTTCTACATTGTTTTTTGCTACATATTTTAACTTACAAAAGAAAGCCCTAACTACTATACATCTAAATTTTATAGGTTATAAAAAACTGCTAATCTATTTCCATAAGTTTAGCTACCAAAAATAAACATAGGGGAAGACAAGGACACACAAAGAAAAGACTGAAAAATAACCGTGTCCATGTTGTGTTTAGGTTGGCCCCCAAAATTAAAATATGTGGGTGTCTATCGCTGTAAGTGCGAATTTACCCTGGAGTCAGAAGTGGGATCCTCATTAAGTCACACGTTTTTATTTAAGCCTGCAGTACTCATCAAGCCCTTAAGCTCTGTAAACTCTGTAGTTAAGCTCTTCCTTTTGAGAATTTAATAATTTAGCATTTGGGAAGTTTCACTGAAGTCTATAGTTACTGTCTCCATGACTCCTTCACCAAAATGTTAAAGCATTTTCAGTAATAAATTTTGGCTTTAAATCAGACCACCTGAAAGGCTCCCAGCTCAGGAACCACCCCCAATATCCCCATTTCACTGGCCCCATCAACATGGGAGACTGTTAATCAATAACAAACAACAGTGATCCAATAGGTCACCTGGGACATTTATGAAGAAAAAAATGTTGCCTGTGAAAAAAGGCTTATTTTTAGCTCTGCCATGATATGCATATATCAGAAACTTCTAACAATTCTAAACTTCCAGCAATCTTCCCCTCCCTTTTGCTAATTGTTTGTTGGGAGCTTTAACTAAAACTGATCAAAACCTAGAACAACAATTTCTCTTCCGGAGACTCAACTAATAATAGCTCATGCTTACTGCAGCAGTTTGCCCCAGAAGGATCCCCAAGCACTCAGCAGAATACATACATAGAATTAGCATCACTCACACAGCAGAGGGAGGCGTGCAGAATCCAATAGCCATTCTTCACCTGCCATGCTACAGAGCCCAGCGCGGTAGGATTTAAGAGCATGATCAAAGAGTAACTTTTCTAACCGAATCTCCAGGGGAATATAGGGTGACAGTATAATTACCCCAGTTAGAATTTAGCCAGCCACAGAATTAATACTACCACTACTCTTGTAGGAAACAAAGAGACAGGAGCGGACCCGAAGGTCTTTAATGGCCAGAAGAGGTCAAGCCCTGAGTTTTCTATCTCACCCCAGAGACACATGAGATATTTCCCCCCCTGACCAGAATGCCATCCAAGGCTGTCCCTTCTATTTTTTAACTAGACTGAAGAAAATAGTCATTATTTCAATAGTGCATTGCACTTATGTTGCCAAGGATACCTAGGGACCCCAAGGCCTAAGCCTCTGCAGGTAGTCACGGTGGAAAAGACAGCTTGGTCTCTTGCTGCAGTCATGGATAAAGAAATGACTTTGTCTGCAGGGAAGGGCATTCATGTTTGAAGGAAGAAGACACAGGGACAAAAGAGAGCCCTTTAAAGGTAAAGACTTAGCTGTCTGTCTGTATTGACATCAGTTAAAAACCCTTGGCATTGGGAGTCTTGTGTGTGCATGTTCAGTTGTGTCTGTTTCTTTGCGACCCTGTGGACTGTAGCCAGCCCAGCTCCTCTGTCCACGGAATTTTCCAGACAAGAATACTGGAATGGGTTACAGTGTCCTCCTTCAGGGTATCTTCCCAACCCAGGGATTGAACCTGTGTCTCTTGCATCTCCTGAATTGACAGGGAGACTCTACCCCCGGACCATATATACATGGCTTTGGCATATTACAAAACAGAAGGGTCTCCAGGATTTTCCTTATCGCCTCCAACAGCAGCGGTAACCTGAGGCTGGGCCAGAAACTTCTCTTTCCTCCTTGCACATTCGTCTTTTATGTGCATCCCCAACCCAGGGTTCCCCAAGGTCTATGCAAAGATCTGAATTCCCAAGGGGCCATGGAGGCAAACCGATGCTTTCCCTAGAATGGTAGCTCCGTGCTCATCCACAGAGTTTTTCTAGAAGTCTTTTGTAGGCTGTCTTATGAAAGTTGATCAAAAGTTTTCAAGTGTTCACATACCCTTAATTAGCAGCATCTTGGATACTTCCACCAAGACACAGGAGGCACCCATGCCCTCAAGAAAAGCGGGCTAGATCTGGGCATTTTCTTCCTTTATACTAGGAAGGTTTTGAAGAATAATTTTACAATTAGATAACATTAAGAATGATGAAAGCTAGAGAGCGGAAAGCAGCCAGAATTAATTACTTACTTGAGGGTCTGCTCAGGCCTCTTCAGCAGTGTTCATGCTGATTTTATTAGGGGGAATTAACCCTTGGTGTTCGAGTCGAGGCAACTCAGTACAGCCACAGACTGCAGGGCCTCTGTCTCTCACCATCCCCTCCTCCTCCTCTCCAGCTCTGGCTCCCCATCGAACAGCTTCCTCTCATCTTTTTTTTTTTTTCTCATTAATTTCATTTGTTTTATCACTATGTGGACATTGATATTTCTAGAAATAAAACTAAATTTGGAGAACATGATGGGTGCACCTTTTGGCATTCTCTCTTCAGCCCCCTAAAGGCAGTTCACAGATGTCCAGATGTCTACCCTAGAATGGATGGATAAGCCTGTGAATAAGCGAATGACTGGTGTACAGAGGTCAGTAGTTATTGCTACTCCTTTATCCAATGCTTGTTTAACAAATGTTTATTAAATACTTTAAGCACAGGAAGTTCTTTTAGGGTTATGAGAAATAGAAAGATGTTTAAGACAAGGTTCCTGACACCAAAATCTTATCTACAAAGAGAGCTATGAATTCAAAAAGAAAAACTGTATGTACTCTGTTTAGAAAAATATTATCATACTTTTGTCACATAGTCTAAAACTACATAAAATATTGAGAAATGCTGCTCTAAACATAAATAATTGTATATACTCAAGATAAAATGTAAGTATTTGGAGAAACAGAGGAAAATAATTACTTGAGTGCCCATGTTTTGCATAAAAGCCATTTGGACTATATCAGTCTAAGAAGACCAAAAACAATGCCAGGGCACTAATGAAATTTCTAGCATCCCTTGTGTTGGATCAGAGATGGTATTATTCTATTCAAATGTGAAGAAAGTGAGATAGTGAGATGCTTTCAAAAGAAATTTGGAGTGGATTAATTAAAGCATATACACAATACAAACCATAAACCCTTAATAGAAAAATAGATCATGTGATCACTTGATCACATATATCAAAGACCTAGAATAATATAATATCCACAATTAAGCATCCTCTGTTCAAAGCAAAACTGAAAATATTATGAGAATATGATTCCCATTTCATGTTGAAAAAGCTCACACTAGTTATGTGAAAGAAGTAAATTTTCCTTATACAAGAAATCATGTTTGAAGAATGTAAGAAATACAATTTCAAGAGCAATTTTATGAAATGCATGGGGATGTTTTTCATGTAATTGTTTTTATAGCGAATCTTAATAAACATTGGGAATACGAAGAAACCAACTCAATAAAAATGGGAAAAAAAAGATGAGCAGACATTTAATCAAAAATACGTATAAAGTAGTAAGCACATGAAGAGATGCTCAACATCATTAGTCATGAAGGAAATGCAAATCAAAATCACAATGAAATACTGCTACAGATCTATTATAATGGTTAAAATTAAGAAGTCTGAGGTTCTAAAGGTTGGCAAGGATGTGGAGCCACTTGAACCCTTATACATTGCTCATGGGTTTGCAAAATGGTAGCATACCTTTGAAAAACACTTTGGTAGTTTCTTAAAATTTTAGATACTCTTACTACATGAGAAAATAATGTCTTTCTTGGGTATTTACCCAAGAGAAATATAAACATGTATCTACACAAAGGCCTGGATATGAGTTCCTAGCAGTTTTCTAAAAGAATCCTATATTAGATAAACTCAAGTATCTGTCAAATGTTGAATGGACAAATAATGGTAATATATTCATACAATGGAAAAAGACTCATAAATAGTTGGCAAAATGGTGTCCTACCCCCATGGAGTTTCTACTCTCATAAGGGAAATAAATTTGTAAGCCAATAAATATATATGAAGAATAACCTGTAGTAAAAGGTATTAGAAAGAAAAAAATGGAGATGACTATAGAATGGAAAGCAGATAAGAGTTGCTATTTTCCAACATTTTAGTGCAGATGGTCAGGAAAAACCAGCTGAGTAAGCACTATTTGCAGAAATAGGAAGGAAAGGAGTAAGCTGTGAAAATATCTGGGTGTATCTGGGCAGAGGAAACAGAAAATTTAGACACAAAATTTTTTAAAAATTTAAAGAAAATTTAAAGGAGGGTGAAGCAATATCAGAAAGACATTGCTTGTGGGGGGACCACAAGAAGCCACAGCGAGAGAGCACCATGTGGACAGACACAATTTAGTGTGCTACAAATCTTGTCTTCTCAGCCTTGGATTCATGGCACTAGAACTTACAGCAGCAATTTACATTTGCCGCACTGTTCTATGTAAATAACCCAGAGCTCTTTAGCTTTTCCCCAAAGGGACAAAGTTCAAAAGTAGTTTCAATATCATATGTATAGTTTGATACTGGGGCTTCCCCGGTGGCTCAGTCTGTAAAGAATCTGCCCGCAATGCAGGAGACCCAGGTTTGATATCTGGGCTTGGAAGATCCCCTGGAGAATGGCTACCCACTCCAGTACTCTTACCTGGAGAATTCCATGGACAGAGGAGCCTGGCGAGCTATAGTCCATGGTGTTGCAAAGAATCAGACACAACTGAGCGACTAACATGTTCAACAACAAATTTGTTATTAACTCTAAGCAATCAGTTAAGCAAAATTAGCAGGCAGTATGTATTTTCGAATCCCCAAGAAAACTTATAAACTGGCTACCACATCTGTAGCAAGTTGGAGATTTTACATAAGATGTACTGTTGCTGTGGCAACATTTACACCACTCCCTCTAGCAACTGTTAGAGCATGGTGTCGACATAACATGCTTTAGCAATTTTATCATCTTTGGATGTAGGGAGGAATCCAGGAAGATGTTATCTCAAGTAATTGTCACTTATTCTTGGGAAAACATCCTCAGAGGAATTGCAGCTCCTAAATCTGTCCTTCATTTGCTCTTAAGAGCTCTATGAGTATTGCAAGTTCCTGCCTGAGATCTGTAACCTTCCTTTTTTGCCTCCTTCCTTTCTTCCAATGATTCATCTCATCATTATTTCTTGACCACCTACCACGTGTTAGACACTCTTTTAAATGCTGGCAATATCGTGGTAGTTGACACAAACAAAATCCCTGTAAAGCTAGAAGCACGCTGGGTGAAAGGAAGTTTTTACCGTCTTTCAGCAATCAAGTAGGAGCCGTGGAAAAGCAAAAGAATGAACGTAGCTGCTTCTTGGGTATTGGAAGGGAAGAGGAAGAAAAAGTCCATGCAATAGAGAAACACTAGTGTCAGTATAACAATATATATATATATATATTAATATATTAAACCGTGCAGAAATAAATGAGACGTGTTTCCCTCACTCCCATACCAAGAGTCTGTGTGTATTCTAAGTCTGGCCTCTCTGAACTCAGGAGGTAGTGAACAACTTTTTGTCATGGGGATGAAAATAGAAATTGAAAATACCATCAAACAATTTCCTACTCCTGCTGTGATTTCCGGCACACATGATGCGTTTCTCTGTCGTGTCCGACCTCTGCCTATGGGATTTCCCAGGCAAGAATACTGGAGTGGGTTGCCATTTCCTTCTCCCAGGGCTCTTCCCAACCCAGGGATCAGAACCTGAGGCTCTCGTGGCTCCTGCATTGGCAGGCAGATTCTCTGCCACTGAGCCACCTGGGAAGCCTTGTGATTTGGGGAGTTTGGATCTATTAGGGAAAGGTTGGGATGGATTAGGAGGGAAAAGACTGCCAAGGGGAGGTGAGAGAAGGGGCTCCTCTCCCCAGGACCAGCAAGGTGCCCATAGAGCCAGTGCTTATGATTCTAGGGGAGAAGGACACCTGTATTCTCCTCCCAGAGCTCAAAATCTGAAAAGTTTCCTTTGGGGGTTGACAGAAAATTGCTGCAATGGGAATTGCCAAAACCAGCAGGTGGGATGTGAGCAGAAAGAGGTGAGGCTGAAGGCAGAACAGAGCGCT
>NW_011494720.1:5444345-5449286 GCF_000754665.1 Bison bison bison
CAGGGCACAGGGAGCCCAGATGGCAGAGCACAGGGAATGCACTTGTCCAATCTATGGTTCCCATGGGAACCCCGGACTGGGCTGGAGTTCCCGGACTGAGACTGGGCAGGTCTCATCCCTTTTGGCAGCTGCAGAGTCCCAGGCATCAACACGTCTGTCCAGCCCCAAGCAGAGAGGGCTCACGTCCCAGAAAGACTTGCCTGTTCATCTCATTTACTGTAACGATGGAGAAACCACCTTCTGCAATCAACTTAAGGTGCTTAGAAAAACCACTTTGTCTCCTCCATTGTCTAGGAGTCCAGGAGTCTAACAAAATGGAGCTTTGCCTTTTAAAGGTTGGGTGATTTCTCACCTCCAGGAAAATGGAGAAATTAACCATTCTAGCCTCTCGCCTTGTGACCCCCTCCAAACTTTAAAGAGGACAAGTGTGAATGGCCGTGGGACTTTACAGGCCTGCAGGTTAGATCTGCTTCAATCAACTAAAACGGACCCATGTTAGGGAGTCTAGATTTAAAATGTCATTTAAGGTTTTATGGTCAGACCATAAAACAAAACAGATTTATGATATAAATAAAATACAGTTCCTTTTTTTAGAACTTGGTCACAAAAACTCTCTCTCTTTTTTTTTTTTCTTCTTATTTTGGGTACTATACTCTTTGGGGCCATGCCCTTTGTCTGAAAGGAAGTCTTGTCCACATCCTACCCTATGGGAGAAGAACAGTAGCCTGCCTGCCAGCTCCTCTTTTATCCAGCTGGGGTCATCTTAATTGGTCCCAAGCTGATCTGGAGAGAAAAAGGCTGGGATTCTCACCTGGAGCACTGACTTCCATTGTGACTGAAGAGCTGGGAAATGCTTTGGGAAGGGGATACGCCTCCCCTCACTGCAGGAGAAGGGCCCTCTTTTCACAGGCTGGCCCCGTGCAAGTGACACCTGCTGGAGCAAAACGGTTCTCCTGCAAATCAAAGAATAAAAGCTGCTACCAGCTGCCCCTTCACTTTGCTCCATCCGTTTTTGGTTACCTAATTGAATCTCTCTCTTTCATTCTCCATCCTCGCGTCGGGCTGGCAGACAGCAGTGCCATTGGCAGCACAGTTCCACGTATGAATTGGCTGCCAGACTTGCTGTAGTCAACTCCTTCTTGAACTCTCTGCGTGCTAGTTCAGAGAGCACTGTTCTCCCATCATCCCACCATGGCACTTCCAAATAGCTGGATATAATTGGGTTCAGAGGAGTTCAAAGCCATGCTCCAGCATCCTTGTATCAAAGCTCATTGAACAACAGGGGAACCGTGCACTCAAATGCAGGCATGGGGTGAGGAGAGTTATTAGTGGAATACATTCAAATCTGTCACGCTAGATTCCTGGGTACACAACTGGATTTTGGTTCAGCTTTTAAGACTTCAGGTGTGGTCCCCAGGAGATGGCTCCTATAACCGCTGTAAAAATATCATTTGTACTAATGCACTTTGCCTATTTCATAGCAGATCCTTGTGAGACTAATTTCCTTTTTTTTTTTTTTTTTAATGTCAAGGCTTTCTCCAGAGATTGTTCATTCATTATATTTATTTTCTTGGACATGATTTTAACAGACATTCCCCTGAAGAGCTTGTGGCTATTAACTTTACGGAAGGGTTGCTCAAGAGACAGTTAAAAGCAAATGGTTTAAGTGGAAGGATTGGGCCACAGCCCCTCATGGGTATTCATCTGCCCCCAAACTCATTTCACTGAGTCTTCCTTCACAGGCCACAAGCAAGAGGAGCAAGAGGAAAAGTCTTCTATCATTTGACAAGATGGTGGGTTCCAACCACTGCTAAATGCTAAATCCTGTCATGCTCTGATCTTTGTGGGCTGTACATTGGGACGCCAAGAACTATGTCAAAAGAGTGATATGGAGGGATTCAGGAAACGAATTCATAGGGGTGGTATGAATTGCATGGGTGTCAGATGGCTGTCTGATGTCCCTCATTTAATTAGAGTATCATCTCACCCTGCCATGGAAAGGTCCCCAGACATAGTCTTGGGAAATTTCACACTTTCCAGAGTACATATTGCCCATCTCTCACATTTAGGATCAGGGACTGGTATCATTAAATGTCTCCTGAAAAACTTCCTGTTCAATGAGGGACTTTTGTCCAGGACACAGGAGTCAGACGTCATCCATTCTGCATTTGAATACTTTCAGTGCCTGGAATTTCACCTTCTCCTAAGGCAACTGTGTCTTCGGTTTAACCATCTGAATTACTATAAAATTATCTTTTCATAGGACTGCATCTAGTCCCATTATTACCATTGTTTCAGTGTATCTTTTGGAGCAACAGACAACTATTTACTCCTATTCTCACAAAAATACTTTTTCCACTTTTAAAAAAAAATACATTTTTGTTGCTATTCACTATTCATGCATTCCACAGTATTGGGGCACCAGCAGTAGATCGGATCTTGGCTGGGGGCTGGAGATAGGATGTCACCCCTGTCTTCACAGGACTCAACATCCAGTGAGAATTACATTTATGCTAAGTGCCGTCTTTCCCTGAACTTACCTCTCTCTGCTTGAAATGTTTCACGTTACTCATTTCTTTCAACATAAAGACAGCATCCCCCATACACCCCTAGCGCCTCTTATCATGATGCCATTGACATGTGCTGCCTAGAAATCAGCACAGATCCTCTCGTTCTGTCCCACTGCTGTCTGTTCTGGTTCTTCAACCTCATCCGGCATTCACAGG
The DNA here is from genome assembly GCF_000754665.1 of Bison bison bison. Taxonomy (NCBI): domain Eukaryota; kingdom Metazoa; phylum Chordata; class Mammalia; order Artiodactyla; family Bovidae; genus Bison; species Bison bison. The sequence goes on from NW_011494720.1 coordinate 5,447,072, forward strand.
ACACACCAGTGTCTCGGATTTGGTTTATGTTAACGAAAACCTAGTCTATCTTGTTCTGAAATAGGAAGGGAGGAGAGGTTGGAACAGGGCTGCGGGATGGCTATTCTTAATTGATACAATCAATCTTAGTGAAGGGAGTCTAAACTCAGACGCCAAACCATTTTGGTGAGAGTCCTTTCAGAATATCGCTCCAAGCACGCCTCAGACACAGCCCCGTCTCATCTCCCAGGCGATGCTGAGGGCGCCTGGATATCATGACAGTCGTGGTTTTTCCCCATACGCTACTGAGAACACACTTGTATTAATAATTGATAGCATTCACCTACGTGAATTTGAAGCAGGCTTAGCAAGATGGAAATAAAGCAAGTCACAGAACTGTGTGGCATCCTCCTGCTCCTCCTTCTCTGGGGCTCACTGTCTCTGAGCCACTCAGTTAAGTTTGTAAAGTCAGGTTCTCCATCACTCGATGGTTTTCAGGATTTGTTCATTGTCACTTTAGAGTGACCTTCCCTGACCCCTTCATTTAAAACAGTGTGTACCAGCAACACCAAGTCCTTTCTCTTGATTTATTTTTTCTACCACATAACAAACTAACATTATACTATTTCTTATTTCCTTGTCTATTTTTCATCGCCTCCAAACCAGTATGAGCTCCAGGAGGCCAAAAACTTGGTTTTGTTCACCACTAAATCCTCAATACCTAAGACAATGTCTTGTACTGAACATTAGGTTCTACAGAGATTGTTTGCCGAATGACTGAATGAATGAGTGGATGAACATGCTAAGTAAAGGAAGAAATAACTGCCGTGTCTCATCCCAGGATGCAAGGCACTTGGCCTGATGACCTCTCGTTGTTCGGCCCAGCTCTGTGTTTTTGTTTTTTTTAATTGGAGGATAACTGTTTTACAATATTGTGTTGGTTTCTGCCATGCATCAACATGAATCAGCCATAGGTATACACGTGTCCCTTCCCTCCTGAACCGCCCTCCCTCTCCCCACCTCCCTCGCACTCCTCTAGGTTGTCACACAGTACAAGGTTTGAGCTCCCTGTGTCATACAGCAAACCCCCACTGGCTATCTGTTTTACCCGTGGTGATGTATATGTCTCAGTGTTACTCTTTGAATTCGTCCCTCTTTCTCCTCCGCCTACTGTGCCCACAAGTCTGCTCTCGATGTCTGCGTTTCCACTGCTGTCCTGCAGAAGGATTCATCAGCACCATCTCTCTAGATTCCATATATATGTGCTAACATACGATATTTGTGTTTCTCTTTCTGACTTACTTCCCAGCTCTATGTGTTATGTGTAATTGCAGCACTATTTTCTGACTGCTGTGCCTCATATGATCAGAGAAAATTGCACACATTTCACTCTGAATTTGTGGAGAAAATAAAACCCATCTGAAGATTCCACAGATTTCCCAGACCCATCTCTAGCCTGTGCTCCTTTTGCACTGAATCAGAGTCATCCGAAGAAGACCACAGCCTTGGAATTCAATTTTCCCAAACTTTCCCAGAAAACTACACACAGGCAGCACTGTGGAGGGGGGTGGGGAGGAACCTTTGGGAAGGCAGCAGATTAAAAAAAAAAACCCTCAGATGTAATACAAAATATATGAATTTTTATCATTTTTATCAAATATATAAATCTTTATCATTTTTAAGAATCTACACATAAGCAATATCATATGATATTTGTCTTTCTCTGTTTAACTTACTTCACTTAATACAATAATCTCTAGGTCCCTCCATGTTGCTGCAAATGGCATAATTTCTTTTTTTTTTTTATAACAGAGTAATATGAAAAACATCTATTTCTGCTTTATTGACTATGCCAAAGCCTTTGACTGTGTGGATCACAATAAACTGTGGAAAATTCTGAAAGAGATGGGAATACCAGACCACCTGACCTGCCTCTTGAGAAACCTATATGCAGGTCAGGAAGCAACAGTTAGAACTGGACATGGAACAACAGACTGGTTCCAAATAGGAAAAGGAGTACGTCAAGGCTGTATATTGTCACCCTGCTTATTTAACTTATATGCAGTGTACATCATGAGAAATGCTGAGCTGGATGAAGTGCAAGCTGGAATCAAGATTGCCAGGAGAAATATCAATAACCTCAGATATGCAGATGACACCACCCTTATGGCAGAAAGTGAAGAGGAACTCAAAAGCCTCTTGATGAAAGTGAAAGAGGAGAGTGAAAAAGTTGGCT
>NW_011494720.1:5449516-5465638 GCF_000754665.1 Bison bison bison
CTGAAGAATTGATGCTTTTGAACTGTGGTGTTGGAGAAGACTCTTGAGAGTCCCTTGGACTGCAAGGAGATCCAACCAGTCCCTCCTAAAGATCAGGCTTGGGTGTTCATTGAAAGGACTGATGTTGAAGCTGAAACTCCAACACTCCGGCCACCTCATGCAAAGAGTTGACTCATTGGAAAAGACCCTGATGCTGGGAGGGATTGGGGGCAGGAGGAGAAGAGGACGACAGAGGATGAGATGGCTAGATGGCATCGCTGACTCGATGGACATGAGTTTGGGTAAACTCCAGGAGTTGGTGATGGACAGGGAGGCCTGGTGTGCTGCGATTCATGGAGTCCCAAAGAGCTGGACCAGAGAAGGCAATGGCAACTCACTGCAGTACTCTTGCCTGGAAAATCCCATGGAGGGAGGAGCCTGGAAGGTTGCATGGGGTCCATCGGGTTGCTGAGGGTCGGACACGACTGAGCGACTTCACTTTCTCTTTTCACTTTCATGCGTTGGAGAAGGAAATGGCAACCCACTCCAGCATTCTTGCCTGGAGAATCCCAGGGACGGGGGAGCCTGGTGGGCTGCCGTCTATGGGGTCGCACAGAGTCGGACATGACTGAAGTGACTTAGCAGCAGCAGCAGCAGCAGCAAGCGACTGAACTGAATTGAACTGAACTGAACTGAATATGAATGAGGGCTTCCCAGGTGGTGCTAGTGGTAAAGAACCCACTTGCCAATGCAGGAGACATAAAAGACAGGCGTTCAATCTCTAAGTTAGGAAGATCCCCTGGAGGAGGGCATAGCAACCCACTCCAGTATTCTTGCCTAGAGAATCCTGTGGACAGAGGAGCCCGGTGGATTATAGTCCAAAGGGTCACAAAGAGTCAGACTCAACTGAAGTGACAACACGTACAAGCACACAATATGAATGAACTTATTTAGAAAACAGAAATAGACTCACAGACATGGAACACAAACTTAGGGCTACCAAAGAGCATAGTAGGGGAGAGTGGGGGAGAGGAGTTCAGGAATAACAGATACATACTGCTACATATAAAATGGATAATCAACAAGGTCCTGCTGTACAGCACAGAGAGCTATACTCAGTATCTTGCAATAGTTTATAATGGAGAAGAATCTGAAAAAGAACATGTATATAATATAACTGAATATAACACCCGAAACTAACACAACGTTGTAAATTAACTACACTTCAATTAAAAATGGTTACAATACTAATAATGAAGACAAGTACAACACTTGGCAAAAAAAGATTACCATATGAAACAACCTATTTTCTTTTTTAATTTTGCATTGGGGTATAGCCCATTAATGATGTTGCAATAGCTTCTTGTGACCAGCCGTACATATACATGTATCCATTTTCCCTCAAACTCCCCTCCCACCCAGGCTGCCAAATAACATTGAGAAGAGTTCCATGTGCTATACAGTGGGTCCTTGTTGGTTATCCATTTTATTTGTTAAATTAATTTATATATTTTAATTGGAGGCTAGTTGCTTTACCATATTTTGGTGGGTTTTGCCATACATTGACATGAATCAGCCACGGGTGTACATGCGTTCTCCATCCTGAACCCCCTCCCACCTCCCTCCCCATCCCATCCCTCAGGGTGGTCCAGTGCACGGGCTTTGAGTGCCCTGTTTCATGCATCGAACTTGGACTGGTGATCTATTTCACATATGGTAATAAACATGTGTCAGTGCTATTCTCTCAAATCATCCCACCCTCGCCTTCTCCCACAGAGTCCAAAAGTCTGTTCTTTGTATCTGTGTCTGTTTTGCTGTCTTGCATATAGGATCATCATTACCATCTTTCTAAATTCCATATATATGCATTAATATACTGGTGTTTTTCTTTCTGACTTACTTCATTCTGTATAATAAGCTCCAGTTTCATCCACCTCACTAGAACTGATTCAAATGTGTTCTTTTTAATGGCTGAGTAATACTCTATTGTGTATATGTACCACAGCTTTCTTTTCCATTTGTCTGCTGATGGACATCTAGGTTGCTTCCATGTCCTGGCTATTATAAACAGTGTTGCGATGAACATTGGGGTACACATGTCTCTTTCAATTCTGGTTTCCTCGGTGTGGGATTGCTGGGTCATACGGCAGTCCTATTTCCAGTTTTTTAAGGAATCTCCACACTGTTCTCCATAGTAGCTATACTAATTTGCATTCCCGCCAACAGTGTAAGAGGGTTCCCTTTTCTCCTCACCCTCTCCAGCATTTATTGTTTGTAGATTTTGATAGCAGCCCTTCTGACAGGAAATACCCCGATCCTTAAACTCATCAGGTTCACTGCCATGTGCCTTGGCTCCTCTCTCTCCTCTCCATCCAGACCTCATTTAACAACTCTCCTCTGCCCTCTCAGGAGTGAAGAAATGAACCTGCTTTCTGATACAGAGCTGTTAGGCAGTTTCTACCATCTGCCTCCAAACTGAGCTTTAGCCCTCTCCTTGTATAAACAAAGACTGGTCAAAAGTTTGAGTCATCAATTGACATCACCCCCAGAGATACTAGGGAAGATGGAATTCTAAAGATAACCTTCCTAAGCTTCCTGTTCTCTGGTTTTCCAATCAAGCATGGATCAAGGTACTGCTGGGAAGAGAGATTGCAGATAGTTGAAGCTCTCGGTCAGTTGACCTTAAAATACAGAGTCAGTCTGGGTAGACCTGACCCAATCAGGTGAACCCTTTAAAAGCAGAGTATTCTCTGACTAGTAGCAGGAGAGAAATTCAGGTAGATTCAAAGCACAGAGGCATCTGACGCACTGTTGCTGGCATGAAGATGGAGGATACATGTGAGAAGGATATAAGTGGCCTTGAACTCAGAGATGCCTCCACCTGACACCAGGCAAGGAAGCAGAGTACCTCCACCCTTCAACCACAAGGACGAAATTTGACCAACAACCTGAATGAGCTTGAAAGCATATTCTTCCCTGGATAATCCAGGGAAGAACCAGCACAGCCAACACCTTGATTTCAGCCTGGTGAAACCCTAAACAGAGACCCCATCGGAGCCAAGCCAGATTTATGACTCACAGAACCGTGAGTGATAAGAGATGCTTTAAGCTGTTATCTTTGTGGTCAGAGGTTACTCTGCAATAGAAAACTAAGTACCACCCTCATTGTTTTCATCACTTCTTATGTCCCAGGCCCTTTGCTGAGCACTTTACATAATTATCTCACCTAATCCTGGCACCAACCACTGCTTGAATAATACAGACAGCCTTCCTTACAGGCCACAAAGGCCTTTAGATGGGATGGAATCTAGATGTCTGTACAACAAATGGCAGAACCATAATTCAAATTCTGGCAGCCAGGGCTCTTAACTAATACGGATCTCTGCCTCCTTAAATTACCATATGTCAGGGTCCACACAGTGCCTTCTAGACAAAGTTCTTCCTCCTTCCCAGATTCTAACTGGAGGGATGAGGGGTCTTCTTTCTTTCTTCCCATTACCTAATTGGATTGCGACCTTTTTCAGATGAACTCTTTCCTAGATGCTCCACCACTGAGAACTTTTTCAACAATTAACTAGAAAAGAAGTAAAAGAGTCTTGGTGAGGCCAACCTCTCTTGAGAAGTGAGGGGTGTTTCCATGCCTCACTCAGCGACCAGCTTTCACCTTCTGCTGTCTTGCAGGCACCACAATTGGGACAACCTGGCACATTTTGGTGATAGGCAGAGCCTGGGTCAAATCCCTGAGGAACTGGTAGAAACTTGGTCTTCAAAGTCCAGACTGGACCTCAGGATGATCTGTCCACACGATAGCCCAGAACACTAGCTCTGGAGAACGTGTGTGTGTGTGTGTGTGTGTGTGTGTGTGTGTGTGTTTACACATGCACATATGTGTGCTTAGTAGGCAAACACTATTACTTCCTAAAAGCTTTCTGCATCTTGGGTTTTGCAAATCACACATCCTCTTCATGTTGGTGGGCTTCCTTGGTGGCTCAGGGGTTAGAATCCGCGTGCAATGCAGGAGATGTGGGTTCAATCCCTGGGTTGGAAAGATCCCCTGGAGGAAGAAATGTCAACCCACTCCAGTATTCTTGTGGGAAAATCCCATGGACAGAGAAGGCTGTCAAGTTATAGTCCATAGGATTGCAAAGAGTCATACATGACTGAGTGACTGAGCAGCTTCCTGTTGGTATTCAATGTCTCAATCTAAAGCTAAACAGAAAGGTCAAGTTCAAAGGGGAACTAACAAGGTCCATGTTGCACTGTGCCATAAATCCCTCAGCTTGTAGAGACTGAGAAACACAAAGAGAATGGTATTCTACAGAAACTGCGTGCAATCTGAAGAACGCAGTAGCAGTTTTCACTGAGAAATGTTTAATAGCAAGAGTAAAATACCCATTGTCGCTTTAGATGTTTCTCACCCTTCTTTGATTAAAGCAAAGTCAACAATCACACTGCTCCTTGGAGGCAGGTTGACCCTCCAAGCAGAGGTAGGGCAAATGCAAAAAGATTTGGGTTTGGGGGATAATTTGGTAAATGGGACTCTATCCCACCCCTGCCATCATGCTCTCTTCTGGGGTAGATCAGTTTCTTCTATAAGTAGTGCTTGTGAAAGAGAGAAAAAGTATTTTCTTTTGAATTTTGGTAGAAAAAATACAGCAGAATCTTATTACTTCAGTAATATTCCAGGCTTCAGTGAATTGTCTCAATAGACCCACTGCTCCAAATTTAGATCTGATTCGATCTCAAGAATCTTATAAATCCTACAGCTGGAGAAAAAATATTTTTGGAGTGAAAGGAGGGGATCCATTTCAGTTACACATAAGAAAAAAAACATCCACCCATGACGGGAACAGTGGCTGATACTATCAAAGGGAGAGACTTTGGGGAGGGTACCAGGTCAAGGTCATGGTGGGGGAAAGGTTTATGGAAGAAATCGAGACACAGGAGACTGCAGAAAAGACTATAGGTCCCTCTAGTCTGGATTTCCACACCCAGATTATAGTTGATTCTTTTTATAAGCTGAAAGAAATATTGCAAATGGCTTGAATAATAAGTAATTCTTATTCCTCTTAGAATTTAGCAGAAGTCACATGGAGGGAAGTTCAGCATAACATTAAAAGGGCTGTGATATTAGAACTGGATTCAAATTTTGGCTTCACCAAATAATGTAAATTAGCACAAGTTATTTTCACTTCTATGCATCGAAGTGATGCTTTCTGCTTTCTGTATCATCCAGATGATAGTGATATGAAACTGAAATGAGATCACAGACATAATATAATGCTAGGCACAATGGTTGCTCTTGGAAGATACTGAGTAAATATGAGCTATTATTAAGTAAAAACAGGATGTGTGTGTGTGTGATCATCACTCAGTCGTGTCCAATCTTTAAGTCCCCATGGACTACAGCCCACCAGGCTCCTCTGTCCATGGAATTCTCCAGGCAAGAATCCTGGAGTGGGTTGCCATTCCCTTCTCCAGGGGATCTTCCCAACCCAGGAATTGAACACAGGTCTCTATCATTGCAGGCAGATTCTTTACCATCTGAGCCACCAAGGAAGACCCCCCGACCCCAACTCAAAAAAACAAAAAAACAGAATAGTCTCTAACAGTAAGAAAATATTTAGAGAATTAGTAAGTCTTGTGTGAATCACACACACGACACACTGAAATTGAACAAAAATAATGAAATGGTAACTAGGTTGTGATGAGACGAAGAAACTATGATAGACAGGAAAGGTCAGGGTAATGAGAAAAAGAAAAGAGTTATCTTCAACATCTTGACAAATATCTCCCATTGATGTCCATGTTCTCTGCTTCCCAAGGCGTAAGGAATAGAACTGAAGGTTGGGCATCTGTGTTTCCATTTACAACCACCGCTGGTCAGGAGCAGCCAAAACTAATCTAGAATACAACTCAGTGCTAGGCCACTGTGGCTCAACCCCTTTTGCAATTTGATCACCGCTCCTAACCTCCTATTTTTTTCTAGGACTAGGAGGCAGATAGGAGTCATAGGGAGAATATACCAGAGAAACTTTGTGTGTTTCAGAGCTGTGTTGAAATTAGCAACAGGTCTAGAACAGTCTCCACTGAAGGCAATACCTGTTACTTAGAAATGATGTATTAAAACCAAAATGGGCAATAAGAACCAGAAAGCTGCAAATTGAGATTAGAAATATAGAAAGATAAAACCTTCTGGTAGACAGCCATGAAAAGTCAACACAAATCATCAGAAAGCTAGGGTAACTTTGACAATCAAAAATCAGAGATTAGGAATCTAGGAAAATGCACTGAATAATCTATTTGCAGGGCAGGAACAGAGATGCAGTTGTAGAGAACTGACTTGTGGACACAGCAGGGGAAGCAGAAGGTGGAACAAATTGAGTGAGTAACACTGACATAAGTACCCTATCATGTGTAGACGGCTAGTGGGAAGTTGCTGTGTCACTTCAGTGCACAGGCGAAATTAGCACAACATTGTAGAGCAGTAATATTCCAGTTAAAAACTAAAAAATCAGAGATTAACAAGAACCAAAGATGTAAAGCAAGATCATCTAGAGTTACCAGATTCAGCAAACAAAAATACAGGGTCCCCAGTTAAATCTGAGTTTCTGATAAACCAAAAATAGTTTATACTGTAAATATGTCCTATGTGATATTTGGGACAGACTTCTATTGAAAGATAAGTGTGGTTTATCCAAAATTCAGATTTCATGGAGTCTCCTGTATTTTACCATCAACCAAGGAATGATGCTAAAGCTGAAACTCCAGTACTTTGGCCACATCATGCGAAGAGTTGACTCATTGGAAAAGACTCTGATGCTGGCAGGGATTGGGGGCAGGAGGAAAAGGGGACGACAGAGGATGAGATGGCTGGATGGCATCACCGACTCAATGGACATGAGTTTGAGTGCACTCTGGGAGATGGTGATGGACAGGGAGGCCTGGGATGCTGCGATTCACAGGGTCGCAAAGAGTCGGACATGACTAAGCAACTGAACTGAACTGAACTATGCAAAGAAATCATAATTCACTAGCCATTAGCAGTTATGGTCACAGCCACGTAGAGCAGGAGGGAGCAGATATCCATGTCAGAGTTGTAAAGTGAGTAGCAGTCAAGTGCCCATGAAGGTACAGAGAGAGAAGAAAATGCTTATTAAAAAGTGAGACGCTGTGAGTGTGTGATGCTAAGTTGCTTCAGTGTGTCTGACTCTGCAACCGTTATGGACTGTAGCCCACCAGGCTCCTCTGTCCCTGGGATTCTCCAGGCAAAAATGCTGGAGTGAGTTGCCATTTCCTCCTCTAGGGGATCTTCTCAACCCAGGGATCAAACCCGTGTCTCTTATCTCTCCTGCATTGACAGGCAGGTTCTTTACCACTGGCGCCACCTGAGAACAAGCTGTGGTTCAGCCCAAAGTCAGCCAGAATGGCCTTGTTGTCATGGAATTGTGAAATTCCAGGGCTTCCTACCCTGATTCTGACCATTTCTCACTTTCCTTCTTCTGCTACCAGGCTAGGCCACTGCTTCTGCATTTATTCAGTAAATATTATTGAATGCCTATTACACATCAGGCTCTGTTCTGGGTGCTAGGTATGTTTGAGTGAGAGAGTGAAGTCGCTCAGTTGTGTCCGACTCTTTGCGATCCCATGGACTGTAGTCTATCAGGCTCCTCTGTCCACAGGATTTTCCAGGCAATAGTACTGGAGTGGGTTGCCATTTCCTTCTACAGGGGATCTTCCTGACCCAGGGATTGAACCCAGATCTCCCTCATTGTAGACAGACGCTTTACTGTCTGAGCCATCAGGGAAGTTCTTAGGTATGTTTACCAAGTGTATTTTGATCTCAGCATAAATGCATTAAATTCACCAGGATTGTTCTTAAAATGTAGGTTCTTGGGCCCCACATGAACTATAAAGGAATATGGGAATCTGAAGTGTTTGAGATGATTCTGAAATATTCAAATCACTGATCTACCAACTGTTTAATACAAATCTGGTATGTTAGTGCCTTTGACTTGTGAGAAATGTGCAGGAGAAAAGCAAAATGCAAATAATGCTGTCTGGAAAATTAAATATGTTTAGTTCGTACTGGGTAAATTTAAGGGACTTGCCCAAGCCACGTGGCTGGGAAATATCTGCAATGGACTCACAGGGTAGTTTTTTATCACAAAGGGCAGCTCTTGCTTCACTGTGACCTACTACACCCAGACCCTGGGTCTCCAAATAGGAGCTGATCAGTTACACATTAAGACCAGGGTGATGATGTAGCAGGATAACAACTGGGCTGAGACAGGAAAAAGGGGTATTCATCCTTTTGGTTTATTAAGGTCAATTAGTACTTATTCTTTATTCTCTTTTTTCCTTTAAGTTTGCCTCAGCGCGGAAATGTACCTCTATTTTTAAGGCTCATGAGACTTAGTTGCCAACAGAAGGTGCTCTTGATTCACAGAGAGAAGCACTGCTCTGCAGAGTGAGTGTCAGAGCCTGTCTGTACACCTCACTGCAGTTCATGGAAACGAACCACATTCCATTCACTAACACCTGCAATCTGAGGACTCTCAAAGCTCTTAACAGTCAAGCTTTGCAGAATCTCACTGTATCATTTTGAAATAAAATGAGGAAGACGGTTTTATTCCCATTTTACAGGTTGAAAAATTAGAGTTGAAAAACCAATGATAAATTCCTTTTCTAGGCTCTGGAGGCAAAAATTAGACAAAAACTGAGGACTCCCCCACTGTTGCTTACCCCACTGTTGCTTACCCCAACAGAATACATAGAATCCATTCCTCATTTCCACATATCTCCCTGTGATATGGAATTCACGGCACCCTCTTTCCTATCTTACCCACCACAGCTCCCAAACCAAGGACGACAGAAAAATAGAAGCCTACCGCTGAAAGATTCAGAATGAAGTTAGAATGAAGAATGTCCTAATATCTGCTTAGAGCTTTGCAACTTTCAATGACCAAGTAGAAACAGGAAGTATGATTTAGCTAATCCCTGAAATTAACCTTACATAATTAACTCGGATATCTCTTGTTCTGTCTTATCAAGAAGAAATGGCATCTCAGAGGGTTTAGGGATGAGACCCGGCAGGTACAAGTGACGGGATTGAGAGGACCAAACCCTCTCCCTGATCCCAGGACTGGAGCTCCTGCCACTTCAGTGAACTTTATAGGTGGGTCTGCTGACAATTTTCAAATTTGAAAGCCTTTGTCTATTTCACTCTCCCTTATAGGGATAGGATGCTTCTTTTATAAAAGAACATTTGCCAAGTAACAATGTTAAGATCGTTTCAGCTATACTCCAGCACAAAATATTTTTGGTGTTAAAAAGAAAGAAAACAATAATGTTAAAAAAAAAAAGAACATTTGCCCCCAAAGCACCCCAAAGCTTCATAGGACCCAGTGTTTTCTGTTTAAAATCCAAAATTCACCAAGTCTGACAGCTAGAAAGAAGTAAAAGTACAAGGGTCAAACCTGAAAGGGAAAACGAAGAATAGCATACCAGAAAAGCTTAAGATTATTATAAATGTAGACGATTATAGCTTCCTCAGGTTTTTTTTAAGTAGAATCTTTAATGCATAAAAATATTCATACATATATATAGACACACCCTTATAATAAACACAGAAGCACACTGTTCCCAGAATCTTTGGCTTGGCTAAAATATGATGATATTCTTAGTTCTTAGTATGGGGGAGAAAGCCTCCGAACACTCCAGGCTTTTTATAGCTCTGGCTCTGGGGCAGCATTTGCTGCAGTAGCAGCCCAGGGTAGCAAAGGAGCCAAATAATGCTAATGGGGCAAACAGAATGTAATTGCTTATGTGTGCTGGTTACATCCTGAAACAAATTGTTTCTTAATGCTGAGGTCAGACAGGGTTTAATTAGGAGAAATACAATTGGTGTAAAATTTTGCAGCAGGCTGCTTGTTTGGTGTCATGCCAAGTCAACATCTAGTCTCTCCAAATGGAAATTTTCATTAGAGGCCATTGGCAGCCCTAGTTAGGCTGAGTTTCAACTTTTCCAAGTCTCCTGGTAATGGAAACCTGAAACTCAGCATATCTCTTGCCTAATAAAGGGTTGTCCCCCTTGCATTTAACAAACACCTGAACATGTGCGCTCTGTCTTTCTCTGTCTTTCACATACCCAGCTGCCCCAGTTTCCCCACCAGCAAAACACACATTTCCTGCGGGAGCTGGATGAGCTGGATGAACCAAAGCAATCTTCCTCTTGTCTTGAGTATTTTTTCTTCCTTCCATATTCCCACATTAATAATCTTCGGTGAGCATATTACTACTTGAAAAATATTTTCATATGCATCAACTCATCTAATCTGACCAATAAACCTCAGAGGTGAGCAGTTTTTATATTTATAGGAAAGAGACGCAAGGAAGGTCACATCTATGATTGGCTAAGAATAGATCTCAGATCTCCTGATTGTGGATCCACAGAATTCTGCACACATACACAGAATAGAAGAAACACTGAAAAGTCCAAATTTGTTCATGTAAATGAAGCATGTGCAAAACCATCTCTTTGTTATTTTCTTTTTACTTCATTTTATATAATATCTTTAAAAAAAAAAAAAAGAGTGAAAGGTGTTATAATTCAAAGCTGCAAAGATTTCTCCAAGATTTTGCAAACACTCTTTATTGGACTGACCCCTTCTTTTGTTCCCCCTCATTTTTATACATAGCTTTTCATACACTCAAAGATCTCCATTGATGCCTGAGGCAGTAATACTGCTATTTACATTAATTTTAAGAGCCTAGATCTTCACACCTTCAAGAATAAACTTGTATCAGTGTTTCTAATATAAATCCTATGTCTCAAAAGTGCTTAATTTATTTGGAAAATTCTGCTTCTAGGCTGCTATTGTATCTCTCTTTTCCTTTCTTCTTTTTTTTTTTTTTCCTTCTAGCTGAAGGCAGTTTTCATTACAGTGACAAAGACCCCACTATGTTACAGAAAATTGCACAGAGAGACCCCTCCAAATCCATCTACCCAACAAAAATCTAAGTCATTTTCCCCTGTAGTATCATATCAGCAGTAACCGTCACGGGTTTAAAGATATATGGGACCACGATTCCATTTTTATACATGGTTCTTACTTGCTGAGGCTCGGGCTCCTTGTGAGTTGAGCTACACTTCACTTAGGTGCTGGGCCTCTAGGCTCGAGCTGATGTGTCCAGTGAGCGTCAAGGTAAAGTCCTGCACAAGGCAAGCGGTTACTAAGCATCCTCATCCTCAGTCCTGCTGGGGCCAGAAGGCTATGGGAGATCCCACGGGGAGGGGGTTCTGAGCTGCCCAGGACTCAGTCCCAGAGCGGGTTAGAGGTTGGGAGTTATTGAAACTCCTCCACCATGTGAGGTCTGGCGCAGAGTTCGTGATTAACTTCTTTCCATAAACTGAAGTCCCATTTGGCTTTACACTACAAAAGCCCCTCTTCTACATCAAACTAACACCAGAGATGAAAAGCACTCCTAAATTTGTTTCCTACACATTTAAATTTCTAGTATTTCAACAATTTTACGGTAGCAGTATTAATTCTTCCATAATGCTATTTGTTCCAGTACAATTCATAAACGGACATGCCGTTGTTCAGTTGCTAAGTTGTGTCCAACTCTTTGCAACCCCATGGACTGCAGAATGCCAGGCTTCCCTGTCCTTCACTATCTCCCAGAGTTTGCTCAAATTCATGTCCATTGACATGATGATGCCATCATGTCAGTAATATTATCTAAGTATCTCATCCTCTGCTGCCCTCTTTACCTTTTGCCTTTAATCTTTAAACAGATATACTTGGGAACAGTTTGAGCATAACGTGAATTTTGTATTTTCTGACATTTTTTTCTGAGAAACAAAGAACTGCCTCCAACTGAACTGAGCAGCATGGAAATACACATGCCCACAGGTCAAACTGTTACTGAACACAAGTTTGTGTGCCTGACACACAATGAGGCCAAACAATACCCAAACACTGGAGTTTGGAGCGGACAAAGGTTTATTGCCGAGCGGTGCAAGGAGATGGGTGGCTCATGACCAAAAATCCTGAACTCCTTAAAGGATTTCAGCAAAGCATTTTTAAAGGTAAGATGAGAGAGGGCCGAGGATGGTTGTGAGAATCCTTTGTTCTTGCAGCTGTGAGGTAGGTCAGGTCACAGTGTTTCTGTAAACCTCCAGCAAGACAGATGTTATTGTTTATTCTGAAACTTTTTTATCTCTACGTGAATGGAAAGGTATTATACCCTTAAATGTCAGAGCTCCGAGAATGGGCTATCCGGAATATTTCAAGCTATAGGAAACATTCTCGGCTCGAAGCAAACGCAACAATACAAGGTTAAAGTAAAAGAAATAGATTCAATATGGAATCCGATTTGCTCTTGCCTATTAAAAAACATCTGCCAGGCACACTGGTTTACCCAGTGTGTTGTTCCACCAGGCGATGTTTTGTTATCCTTCTGTATTTTTTAAATTTTTATTAACACAAAACAAGAGACAAAAACCAAGTTCATCCATGCACACGCACACACACATACACACACTAACGAAATATCCCAGACTTATCTATCTGCCCTGGTTTAAAATGCCAAGTAGTTCATGTAGGAATTTTTTTTTTTTCAAAGGACTATCTGTATTCAAAGACTTTCACTGGAAGTCATTAAATCCTGCAGAAGTGGCTCCTTCTGATGCTAGTAGTGGCTGCTTTAGTGATTTCAAACATTGCTACAGTTTCAAATCCATAAAAGAATTTCCAGGTTACACAGAAGTTAATTAAAGAAGAATGACACATACTGCATCAAATTTTCAGTTTTGAGTAAAACAGGCATCTGCTATAAATGTATATCTTGAAGGACTTTCAACACAAAGGCAGAAAAATATGCCCAGGATTTAAGGCTGGGAAAGATCACGTAACTGTGATGTTTAATGCCAATGTTGAACCAAGAACAATAAGCCACGCCCATCTCCACACTGGTACTTTTCAAGCCATTTCAGATACTCCACTTCTCACAATAACTCACATGCTACAACCTTTAAGCCCACTTTCCCAAGTGAATAAGTTTTTTCAGGGCAAAGTGTCATTTTTATCTTAGTGTTCATGTATTCCATAAGCATTTAACACATCTGTAACAATGCTGTTTTTTTTTTTTCTTTTGAAGTGTCTCTGAAAAAGTTTAATATTATGCGCCCCCCCCCACCCCTCAATTTCACTCTGCAGTTTTTACCATGCAGTTTTGCACGGCATGATGATTACTTAGGGACACATATGTCCATTACAGCAGAATGGACTATGATTAACATCTGGGTATGACAATTGTCTTTAAACATTTGAAATATCATGGGTTAGGGATTTCAAATCTAACATACCCAGAAATGAACTGGAGTTTGTAATATGAGTTTTAAACCAGAAATAAACTCCTATTTATTTCTCCATATTCTGTTTCACCCACAGTCACTTTCATCCAAATTAGGAAAAGGCTGCATCCTTTCACCAGCCCAGCCTAAAAACCCAAGACTTATCCTTGAATCTTCTCTTCACCTTACACCACATCCTGATGGTTTTATCTTCAGGACGTATCAATAGTCAGCATCGTTACTGCTTCAGAGTCACTGAATGACTCGAATAACCTCTAAATTTATCTCCTTTCTTCACTTTCCTGACCTACAACCCTTATCCAAGTCTAGTCTAAACCCAAGAACCAGAGTGCTTCTTTCACAGAAGTCAGACCAGGTCACTTCTCCGTGACCTCCAGAGGCTTCCCATGTCACTCTGAGTAGGACCCAGAGGCGCACAGAACCTGTGCTGCCCAGTTGCCCCCCCACCCCAGCATCTTCTCCTACCTCCCGTCCTCCAGCCCACACTATCCTAGCTGTCCTGCCAGACAGTAGCCATTCCTCCGCACCCCAGGGACACTCTCCTCACTGCGTACCCTGCCTAAAATGAGATTTACACGGGTGACTGGCTCACTCACTCCACTATTCCAGGTCTGTGATCAAATGTCACCTCTTCAGCACATCGTTTACACTGAGCCCCACTTCGCTAATATCACTGTCCCCTCTCCCTGTTATTGCTCTCAATATCATTATCATATTCGTCTCCCTACATCAGCTTCTTGTTTTGTTTCTCATTTTCTTCCACTGGAATATAAGTCCCCTGAACACGGGGATTTTTGTCTGTCTTATTCTCTGCCATCTCCCTAGCTCCTAGAACAGTGCCTGACATACAGTGGATGCTCAATAAATATCTGTTGAATAAATGAAATAAGGGATTGGTCTCTCTTTGTGAGGTAAACAGGGGAACAATAAGGGCCAGTTGGCAGAAGTTGCAAGGAGACTCAACCTAAGAAGTTGTATTTCAACAATCCAGGGTGTTTCAGGAGATTAGAGAGTTCCCTGTCACCAGAAGTGTCTGTGGGGGGTCTGACCCTCCACAAAGGGGTGATGGGGCAAGGGCCCTGGTGGCCACACTACACCAGCGAACAAGCAACGCTGGGGCCCCTTTATGATGAGAGCCCATGATTCCTGCTACTGGTGCTGAATTCCCCACCACTTGCCTTCATTCCTCAGGAAGAGCTGGCACAAGCTCCATTTCTTCATAACCATTTAGT
Organism: Bison bison bison; assembly: GCF_000754665.1. Classification (NCBI taxonomy): domain Eukaryota; kingdom Metazoa; phylum Chordata; class Mammalia; order Artiodactyla; family Bovidae; genus Bison; species Bison bison. The sequence continues at coordinate 5,464,109 of NW_011494720.1, forward strand.
AGCAGAGGAAAGAGGCTATGTTATAATGAAAACTGCACTCCATCACATACAAGTTCCAAATAATGCACTTATCACCTCACCTGTCCCATCTGCCTCACAGGGTTATGGTGATCATCAGATAAGACATCTACGGAGCAGCTTTGGGAAAACAATTCGTTCGGTAGGCGTGGCACTAAAAAGGCATCTATATAATGTGCTCCGAGTCTAACATCTTTTGAAATGTACAACTTATGTACAGCAATACCACAGAATAAGGTTTCCACCTCACAAGATGTTAAAGTATAATTATGAATGCTTTCTACACCGCAGCTAGAAAAAGAAACTCATTTGTTCAGAGAGAAAGCTCGCTGTGTTCCCAGGAATGAGGGAAGTTTGCAATGGTAATTTGTGGTTCTTATCGCAAACAGTATCTTAGTGGACAAAATGGCCCTCAACATAAGATAAATAACAACAAAATATCAATATAAATCTTGATAAACTCTATCAAGATTTACAAACTTAACTAGATCCCAAGGAAAAATACACATATTTTCCCCATGGAAATAAATTTTGGGGAGACACAGCAGATAAAATTCCAAGAGGCACATGCAACCAAATTAGGAAGACTCCATGCCCAAAAGTAGCCAGGAAAAAAAAAAAAAAAAATCACTCTCCTTCCCAGGCTGCTAGTGGTAAAGAACCCACCAGCCAAAGCAGGAGACATGAGTTTGATCCCTGGGTCGGGAAGATCCCCTGGGAGAGAAAATGGCAACCGACTCCAGTATTTTTGCCTGGAGAATCCCCTGGGTAGAGGGAACTGGCAGGCTACAACCCACAGGGTCACAAAGAGTCGGACACGGCTGAAGTGACTCAGCTTATGCATACAAACATTCTCCTTAATCTCAGCTTGCAGGATAATTAAAAGGAAACTTGTTTGCAACTTCCCATTGACTTCCCAAAGTCTTTGCTGCTTTCATGGTCTTTTCTGTCCACTGCCAGCTCTCCCAGGGACTATAACTGGCCCAAGCAGAGCACAGAAAAGCCCCCAAGCCTTTTGGCCTCTTCCAACCAATTGCATAGCACAGTTGGTAAAGAATCCACCTGCAATGCGGGAGACCTGGGTTCGATCCCTGGGTGGGGAAGATCCCCTGGAGAAGGGATAGGCTACCCACTCTGGTATTCTTGGGTTTCTCTTGTGGCTCAGCTGGTAAAGAATCCGCCCACAATGCGGGAGACCTGGGTTCAATCCCTGGGTTGAGAAGATCCCTTGGAGAAGGGAAAGGCTACCCACTCCAGTATTCTGGCCTGGAGAATTTAGGACTATACAGTCCATGGGGTCACAAAGAGTCAGATACGACTGAGAGACTTTCACTTCAAGCATTTCCACAGGGGTGGCTTTCTATTAATATCAGGGAAGGGGCATGGAGAAAGGAACTAAATACAATGGATGCTTGGGACTCATGGGAATTTTCAATCTCACTTTCCTAATTTCCTAAGATACAGACAACTCACCTTGTGTTTGTCTGCACGTTGTTCAGTGGCCCTCATGGC
>NW_011494720.1:5465738-5473861 GCF_000754665.1 Bison bison bison
GTGGGTTGGTGCTGGCAACCACATGCACTCTTTCCTGGAACGGAAAGCATTCACTTCATTCTCAGAGAGGAACCTGAGCTAATGAGCAAGGGTGTTGTCACGGCACTGTCCCACTATTCATTATCATCTAGCGTGGACAAGCAGCTGCCTTCCTGTGTAGTTGAACCTGGAGGAAAGAAGGAAGAGCCTTTCCCCTGCACGAAGGAGAAGATGGAGGCCCTTGAACATCGAAGGAGCAGGCCTCCGAGGAGAGCCTGTGGTGACCAGTGGACTAGTGTTAGCAGGATGACTGCCCTTCAAAAGCCTTTCCCACAGTGATGGCTGTCCAGGGCCGAGACGATCCCCTGGAGCCTGGGGAAGCACTGAGAGCCCTCCTCTTTGCATGCAGTTCAGAGAAGTTAGCTGTTTAAAGGCAGAGATTTTAGCTGAACTGGGAGCTTTGGGCTTTTCAGGGAAGAGACCCAAGAGACTGGCTGTCAAAACAGAAGTCTCTTGCTGAAACTACCTTAGCTGAGAAAGCTTGGGTAGTCAGGAGGGGCTGGAAGCAAGAAAAGGGGAGAGGAGGGAGGGTCAGCTCCCCACCACTAGAGTCTGGGGAACGTGCAGAAAGAAGGACAGGGGCCTGAGACGCACAGGGAAGGAATAAAGGAATAGACGAGTGGCTGTGTGTGTCTCCAAATGCATTTCCCCCTGGACAGAGTGTTGTGGCGACGAGTGCTTTTAAAAATTCATTAATTCAGTTTCACAAATAAGAAAGCAGGTTTCTCTGCTTTTCCCCTGATTGCATCTTCTCAGTTCCCCGTTCTACCTGATTCTCTCCAACGTGACTCCCACTGAGAGATTGACATGGAGGAGCGGGGCTGAGAAACTGTACGGCATTCTGCACTTCTTTGCGCTCTTTCCTTTTTAAAAATCGTGTCAAAGCTCCTTTCCTTCAGTAATCCTTGCTATCCCCTCAGGAGCTGAGTTAAGATTTAATTGTGAAATTTGCATAGTAACTCAGCAAATAAATTCTGCCGTCTCTCATAGACCTTTCACTGCAGAGGGCCATTTTGGTTATAAATCACTTATTTCAAGATCTCAACTGCATCAGCACTTTATACCCCCGAGGAAAGTGATAAGGGGGGTGGAAATCCAGTGGCATGTGGAGTTAGTATTTGGCTTTTATATCTCTGTGTAGAGCCGGGTGGAGGGAGAGGCAGGACTGAAAGCGACAAGTGCTCTTTCTACCTGTTGTTTGTTCAGTGAGAAGCTTTGTGGTGACAGCTTGGAGTTCAGACGACTCCCAGAAAACCTCACATACCTCTTCCTCTCTCAGAACATGCATTCGTTATTCAGTTGCTAAATTGCGTCTTGACTCTTTGTGACCCCATGGACTGCAGCACACCAGGCCTCCCCGTCTTCACCATCTCCCGAAGTTTGCTCAAACTCATGTCCGTGGAGTCGGTGATGCCATCCAACCATCTCATCCTCTGTCGCCCCCTTCTCCTCCTGCCTTCCATCTTTCCCAGCATCTGGGTCTTTTCCAGTGAGTCAGCTCTTCGCAACAGGTGGCCAAAGTGCTGGAGCTTCAGCTTCAGCATCAGTCCTTCCAATGAATATTCAGGACTGATTTCCTTTAGGATTGACAAATTTGATCTCCTTGCGGTCGAAGGGGCTCCCAAGAGTCTTCTCTGGCACCACACGTGCTAAGAAATCCAAAAGAGCAAGCAGAAGTTGAAAGTAGGTGTGATGATTCACACAGTAATTCCCAACTACTAGACGCTCATAGTAAAACATGTGGCGAAGAAATCTGGCAAACAGTGGTCCAAGGAGTGTTGTGTTCCTATGGAAACGTCAAGGATCCAGAAGATGATGTGTCCACAACTTAATTCAAGTCCACCTAGAGGTCTTGGGCCCCATTTTGAGACTCAACTCAGAAAAGAAGTTTTGTTTTGTTTTCTTCCCTCTTCCCCAGGCTGAAAATACTCTCAAATCTGAGCCATTCCAGAATGTTGTCAATCTGGTCATTTGGTTAAATCGAATAAAAATGATTTCACCAAATCCCAGAGAACTAAGCTTTTTCTATAATATCTTTGGTGGTGGTGGCAGTGGTTTAGTTGCTGAGTTGTGTTCAATTCTTGCAGCCCTATGGACTGTTGCCTGACAGGCTCCTCTGTCCTTGGGATTTCCCAGGCCAAGAATACTGCAGTGCCATTTCCTTCTTCTGAGGATCTTCCTGACCAGAGATTGAACCTGCATTGCAGGCAGATTCGTTACTGAGCCAGCCACAAGGGAAGCCCCTGTTTTATTTTAGCATCGTAACTAGCTTCACATTTCTAGGTTGGGTCTAATATGAGTATAATTTAGACCATAAAGGCAGACAAACATGTTGCATGGCTTTGGTGACAGAAGAAAGAAAGAAGGATCACAGGAAATCAAGGAAGAATACAAGTCTAAAGAAAGGGAGGCTAAAGTATATTTGATTATTTACCCAGGTATCCAGAATCTCTGTCTGGAAACACATCAAAGTGTAAGTGCTACTGAGTAGAAGGCTGTGTCTGACCTACACGGCATCTCTGTCTCTGAAAATTTGGAGGTCTCCAGGAAGGAAATCCTAGTAACCCCGAGTAACAACCTATTTCTCTGGACAATCAGCAGTTAAGCTGGGAATGAACCAAGGCTTGAGAATTAGTTTTAAAGAATCTTGTCACTCTTTAAGAGAAAAGTTACAAAGAACACACAAGAAATTTTATGCAGATAACTTGCATTCACCTAAAAATTTGAAGATTGATGATCAAACGCAAGCCCTGTAGTCATATTTCCTTCAAACAACTGATTTCAGTCCCTTATTTATTCTGAAGCTGATCAAAACATGGTGTCCTAATTTTCAAGTTATGCTTGTCAGCCCCGGGAGATCAGTGAAAATTTGAATTCCGCAGATGAATCAACAAGTCAGCATCTCTCAACCCGATGCTTATCTCCTCACTGATAGATGCCAAGTGGTCCTTCAGCACCAGAGCTTCCTTCACTTCCCTTTTCCACATCTTCCATTCGAGTCAATGTAAGTTTCTGGAATTCAATTTGAGCTGCTTTTCTTCTCCCGACTCTGTGACTAAATCAATAATAATTTTTTCCTCAAGAAAATGTTATCACAAGAAATCATTATGAATACAATATAGATATTAGCTACAGAAACAATACCTATTTGAAACCAACATCAGGCTTATAAGTGAAACACTAGTAATAATTAAATTTAAATTAGGAGTAAGAAAATGCACCTATTCTAATCCATTAGTCATCATTGTTTTGGAAATTCTGGCGAATGTAATGACACAAAAAAAAAATGTATAAGCTTAAATAGCAGGAGGTATTATTTATAAGTTATATGATTGTATGCTTAGAAACTCAAAATATTTGATCAAAGATCAATAAGAATTAGTATCAAGAAAATGAGAAAGTGAGATTTTAAAAAAATGTTTCATTAACTTTAGCAATAAAGGTAAAATTCCCAGGAAAAGAAGGAGAAACAAAAGTAGGCTAGAGTAGCAAAGAGAACTTCCTTGCAAAAACCTGGAACATCAGAAAATCCAACAATGACTTTTCTTACCCTTCACTCCTATTCTTACAAGTAGATGCCTGGCAGTCATTGGAAACCACCACCCTTCTATAAAATTATGACTCTTTATTAAATTAAAAAGGAAACATATGGGTGCTGTTGTTTGCAAACCACATTCACTTATCTCAATGGTCTCAAAGGTTTACCGCTGCCTCCATATTTCATATTAAGCTGCTAGTCCACGTACAGGACCACACTTTCAGTAAACTTGCAGCTGCTCAATATAATACGCGAACAGGTGACTTAGAAAGGAATGGAGCATGTAAGATAAAGATGTCCCGCAGAACATCACAAGAAGGACTTTAAAGGAACAATAGCCTCTAATTAATATCCTCAAAGAAATTAAGAAGATATGAATTTAAAAAACAAGAACAGGACGGCATTACAGAAAATATAATAGGAAAACAAGAACGATTTCTTGTCAAGAAAAATAGTTTGATCAAACAGAGAATCTCATAGGATGTCTAGAAGATAAAAGAATTCTCACACAAAAGAAAATTAAAAGAGAAATGAAAAATATATGAAGTAAAAGGTAAGTGACAGAGTTGATTACTTCAGGAGGTAAAGTATCTGACTAGAGGAATTTCAGAGAGTGAACACAAAGAGCGGAAGGGAGGACATGAAAGCTATGATATAATAAAGATTTCTCAGAGCTGTGGAAAGACAGGAGTTGCCAGGATGAAAAGGTCCATGGAGAATCCTGAATGTAATGAATGTCAGTACATTCAACATGTGGTCTCATCATAATACCAGAACTGAAGAGACCATTCCAAGAGCTTCCAGAGGAAAACAATCAGGTCACGGACACGGAAATCAGACCAGTGTCTGTTGCCCCACCTGGAACAGTGTGTGCGCGAGTGCCATGGAGCTCAGCTGACGATGTGCTGAAAGGAGTTCTGCTGCTGCTGCTTAGCCACTTCAGTTGCGTCTGACTCTTTGCGACCTCTTGGACTGCAGCCCCCCAGGCCCCTCTGTCCATGGGATTCTTTAGGTAAGAATACTGGAGTGGGTTGCCATGTCCTTCTCCAGGGGATCTTCCCAATGCAGAAATCAAACACAGGTCTCCTGCATTGCAGGCAGATTTTATTTTACCTCTGAGCCACCAGAAACACCCAAAAACATTTACCATCAAATTCTAAGCCCAGGCAGGCACCCCTGTCCCTTGATAACATACTGAAGAGATGAGCTTAGAAAAGGGTGAAAGAGAGTGTCTGTCTAGACTTCAGGCACATTTTGGGCCAGAGTTGGAAGCCAGCTTAGACACGGAGTTTGATACAAATATACTGTGGAATATTACTCAGCCATCAAAAATGAAATAATGCCCTCTGCAGCAACATGATGGACCTAGAGATGATCACACTGAGTGAAATGAGTCAGATAGAGAAAGATAAATGTCATATCACTTAAATGAAGAATATAAAAGAATGATACAAACGAACTTATTTACAAAACAAAAGCAGGCTCACAGACATCAAAAACAAACTTATGATTATCAAAGGGGAAAGGTGGGGCAGGGTGGATAAATTAGGAGTTTGAGAGTAACACATACATACTACTATATATAAAATAAATAATCAATATATATATAAAATAAATAATCCCTGTATAGCACAGGGAACTTTGCTCAATATTCTGTACTAACTTATATGGGAAAATAACCTGAAAAAGAATGGGTATATATTTATGTATAACTGAATCACTTAGCTGTACACCTGAAACCACACAATATTGCATATCAGCTATCAGATCAGATCAGATCAGATCAGTCGCTCAGTCGCGTCCGACTCTTTGTGACCCCATGAACCGCAGCATGCCAGGCCTCCCTGTCCATCACCAACTCCCGGAGTTCACTCAGACTCATGTCCATCGAGTCAGTGATGCCATCCAGCCATCTCATCCTCTGTCGTCCCCTTCTCCTCTTGCCCCCAATCCCTCCCAGCATCAGAGTCTTTTCCAATGAGTCAACTCTTCGCATGAGGTGGCCAAAGTACTGGAGTTTCAGCTTCAGCATCATTCCTTCCAAAGAAATCCCAGGGCTGATCTCCACTCCAATTAAATTAAAATTAAATTAAGAACAAGAAATGGGGTTTGAGTGAGAAGCTGCATGTCAGCAATGAGATCCCAGCCCCTTTCCTGATGACTCCAAGGATACTGACAAAGAATCTGACATTCTATGGGCAGAAAAGTAGAGGATTCCTCTCCAAGGAAAATAATGAGCCCAGAGGAAGAGATACAAACTAACATTTAAGGCACTCCTAAGAGAAGGGCTGGTTCTCCACCCCTTCTCTGGTCGGTGAAGATCACTATCAGCAATCCCACATTTTCAGTACTCTTACCTTTACAGATGAACTGGCACACTGCTACTGCTAAGTCACTTCAGTTGTGTCCGACTCTGTGCGACCCCATAGACAGCAGCCCACCAGGCTCCCCCGTCCCTGGGATTCTCCAGGCAAGAACACTGGAATGGGTTGCCATTTCCTTCTCCAATGCATGAAAGTGAAAAGTGACAGTGAAGTCGCTCGGTCGTGCCCAACTCTTAGCGACCCCATGGACTGCAGCCTACCAGGCTCCTCCACCCATGGGATTTTCCAGGCAAGAGTACTGGAGTGGGGTGCCATTGCCTTCTCCAGAACTGGCACACTACCTTCACTCAGTGTGTGATGGAAGCTGCACCATGACAGAAAGACAAAGAGGTGGAAACAAACAAGTTGGAAGATTTTGTATCAGTTGTTGAATTGTTGTTCAGTCGCTGTGCCTGACTCTTTGTGACTCCGTGGAATGCATCCCGCCAGGTTCCTCTGTCCTTCACTGTCTCCCTGCCTTTTGCTCAAATTCATGTTTATTGAGTTGGTCATACTATCTAACCATTTCATTGTCCGCTACCCTCTTTCCCTTTTGCTTTCAATTTTTCCCAGATCAGGGTCTTTTCCAATGAGTCCACTCTTCGCATCAGGTGGCCAAAGTATTAGAGTTTCAGCTTCAGCATCAGTCCTTCCAATGAAGATTCTGGGTTGATTTCTTTTAGGAAAGACTTGCTTACATCAATAGGCACAATGACAGAAGACAGAAGTGGGAAAAAAAGCACTTGCAAAAATATTCTCAAATCCATAAAATAAGAACAGTAAATTATAAGAATAATACTCATTGAATAAGAAAGAGGCCTTAGAAATGAAAGTATGATAGTGGAAGTTTAGTAAACATATTGGTGGAAGGTATGAAAAACAAGCTTAGAAAACCTCCCAGAAAGTGGAATAAAAAGTCAAAGAGATGACCAACATACAACAGCATAAAATTACAAGATCCATGTAGAGTGTCCAGTATCCAAATCTTAGGAATTTCAGAAAGGATACAGAAAAAAAGAGGGGAGATATAATAAAACATCCTGGATATTAGTTTTCATCTTGAGAAATACTATGAAGTGTCCAGCCAGTTAAATAAAAATATCCTTACCAATTCAAGCCATTTTGACATTATTTAGAAATATACACCAGGAGGAAAAAACATGTCAGAAATTTTCAGAAAACAAAAAGAAAAAACAGTCCACTCATAACAGGGTCAGGAGTATGAATAGTAATTGACTTTTTAAAAGTCACCCTGGAAGCTGGCAGACACTGAAATAGTTCTTCAAAGTCCTGTTGAAAATTAATTCTAACCTAGAATTCTAAGTGAGTCAAATTATTAATCGAGTTTGAGTACAGAATGAGAATATTTCAGTTGGTACAAACACACCCATAGGATCTAAGAAAGCATCTAGAATCTGTGCTTCTTCAAACCAAGAAGTAAACTAAAAGAGAGGTAGATACAGGTTTCAGTGAGCAGTGGAGGAAGCAGAGGAAATTTCCAGGATGAAGGTCTGTGGATGCTTCGAGAAGAAGCTGTACGTCGGGCCCAGTGAACCATCCATCCACACGGAGACAGGAAGACATTCTGAGATAAATAATTGAACAACGAGATTCCCTGAGGTATTGGGAAGAGCTTATAGTTGTGTGATTAATTAATGAGAAGTTTACAGAAAAATAAGTGAAACAAATATAAAATCAGAGGGAATAAGTAACTCCAAGGGAAGCAGAAATTTACCAGAAAAGTTGACTTCATGTGGCTGAATGGTGAGCAAGCTTTTATCTGAACCCTGATCTCTTCTGGAGCTAGTCCTAAGTTGTAAACATGAGTGAATTCTATAACAGATGCAGACTTGGGGAGAATGGGAGTAGATGCCATACAGGAACTGCACAGACTCCAAGTAGAGGAAGATGACTTCAGCACTCAGGAGCACAGAGGTGAAGAACCTGGATGGTCCTTTGATAAAAATGGAGAGAAGAGCCACTTATGCTGAGACAGTGGTAGGGGCTGCTAAACATTTTTGCCTCATTTGCAAACTGAGTGACTATAAATTAAGAATGTTGACTAGGTAAATACATGGGAAAATGTTAAGGCTTTCCTCAGAACCATAAATTTCTATTATGAATGGGAGTCATTGATTAAGTGGTGTCAAAGGGCAAAAAGAAATAAATAAATAAAATTAAAA
>NW_011494720.1:5473961-5482171 GCF_000754665.1 Bison bison bison
AAATTAAAACTATTCATATCTTCTTAAGCCAGATTTGGATGTTAAACATTATTTAGTGAATTTATAAAGCCCCAGCTTTTTGCTTAAAGACCAAACTAAGCAAACAAACAAATGCATTTTGACAGAAAGCATCTTGGACTGATGTTGGGGAAAAGAAAACACCCAAAATAACACAAATCTGCTCAGCTCACTAATGTGGCACCAGGCCCACTTGCATATTTCTCAAGGAGGACAATTCTTTTAGAAGGAATTTTCACCCCAGACCCTGGAATAAATTAAAAGTAGAAAGGCTGGATCAGAACGCATGCAAATTCGGGGTGCACATCTGATTATGAAAGTGAGATTGGTTGACTTAAGCAATTCTGCTTTAATATTTCACTAATTAGGTAGGGGACAGCTCTGATTGTGATGAGATTGTCCCAGTCTATCTCAGATTTCCTAGGAGACACATTAATTAAAGCAATTCTCCTTCCTCATGAACTGAAACTTTACGGAGGCCAAGTGTACCTCCCCCACCTTCAAACTGTCACACACCCAACTCTGTACCTTTCCCCTGGAGAAAAAAGAGAGTGACAGCAAAAAAAAAAAATAAGAGGCAGAAATAGCATTGCAACCCTGGTAAGGTTGTCTGAACAGTTTTAGAAAATTCCAAACAGTACAGACACAGTAAATCACCAATGGCTCAGAAAGACATGACATGACAGATCTTGCTATAACCACAGGGAGAAAAATACCATCAAACAAAAACTTTCTAAATGTAAATGTATAAAGCCCTATGCCAACGCATGAGCTAAAGTACCATTTGACAGACAAGAAGAATTAAAACTAGATATACGTCATCACTTGTGGGTCTGCTCAGACCATCGTTCAGACATTAAGAAAGTCCCTGTGGTGACTGGCGGGGTGTGTGGTGTAGACATAGACAAAGGACACTTGAGGTCCTTCCTTTCAACTCCCCGCCATCACTGGCCACGTCGAGGGAAAGCCATGGAATCGGAGTATGACAGGAAGAGCTCTTCCCTCTTCCCTTTTCACCATATCACCAACACACTCACTCATGTTGGGATTTGACAAACGAGAGAATGCAGCCAAGTAGGAAGAGCTCAGACTCTAGGATGAGATCAGTCTGGACCTGCATTTCATTTCTATGGCTTCTTATATGTAATTTCTTAAGCAGTTTCTGGCCATGCTTCCTTATATTGAAAATGTAAATAAAAATATAAACTCTGCATATTTTGATCCAATGAAATAAAGTACATTAATTGTATTGACCTAAGACAGTCCTTGGGGCTTCCCTGGTGGCTCAGTGGCAAAGAACCCACCTGCCAATGCCAGACACATGGGTTGGATCCCTCTGTCAGGAAGATCTCCTGGGAAAGGAAAGGGCAACCCACTCCAGGATTCTCACCTGGAGAGTCCCATGGACAGAGGAGCCTGGCGGGCTTCAGTCCACGGAGTTGCAAAAGAGTCAGACACGACTTGGTGACTAAACAACAGTAACAAGATAGTCCTCACTATATGGAAGCCTTCCTACTATCAGCATAAATCAAAGGATCACACCTGCCCTTGATCCACTCAGGACTCTTTAGGCACAAGGAGGCATAGGCAATAAGCAGAAAATAGGAGATCAGAAAATTTCAAATATGCTTATTAAGCAATCCAAATTGAATGTTTTTTTTAATAAGCTAACAAATATTTCGTGTAAACTATATGACAGAAATCACCTCTATCTGTCAAATTTCTACCATTATCTAACAAAACTGTCATAACAGAGGGGAGATGCATTGCAGGATTCATCATAATTGGAATTAATTTAATGTACTTATTAGCTATATATACTGTATTGATGTCCATTTATTTTCAGAGAGAGCTCAACCTTTCTACCTAGGATTTTGAACCCAAGGCAACAACAGTTACTAATCTCTGATATGTATTCTCCAGTTCCTAAAGATATATCTGATTTAAAAATGGACATGCATGGTCCATGATATGATTATAGGGAATTCTGAATTGCTAAGGCTCAGATAAGGACATCTACAAGAATCTTTTTGTTGGAAATTGTTCATAAAAGAAGGGAAATAGAAAGTAGGCCTTTCTACTAAAAAATAGGCCTTTCTAGTAAAAATACTAGGCCTCACCACTTACTTTCCAGAAAAGAAATTTGTACAGATTTTACTGAAGGTATCTCTCTTAGTCAGTTCAGGCTCCTATTTAAAAAAACAAAAAACACCATGGATTGAGTGGCTTAAACAACAGACATTTAGATCTCACACTTCCAGAGGCCAGGAAGTCCAAGATCAAGGTTCTGGCACGTCTGGTGTCTCATGAGACCCTCCTTCCTGGTTTGAAGACAGCTATGCTCTCACTGTATTTTCACATGGCAGAAAGAGGGAGCTCTGGTCTCTTAGCCCTCTTATAACAGCGCTAATCCCACTCAAAAGGGTTCCACCTCCATGTCTAATGACCTCTCAATGGCCCCACTTCCATCACATCAGTAATTTGGACTTCAGCACATGACTTTGGGGGAGACATGAACATTCAGACCACTGCAACCTACAGTAGTCTTCTAGTAACTTACTTTGGCCACCTGATTCAAGAGCCAACTCTTTGGAAAAGACCCTGATGCTGGGCAAGATTAGCAGGAGAAATAGTGGGCAGCAGAGGATGAGATGGTTAGATAACATCACTGACTCAGTGGACATGAATTTGAGCAAATTCTGCAAGACAGTGAAGGACAGAGAAGCCTGGCGTGCTGCAGTCCAGGGGTGGGTTGCAAAGAGTCAGACACAATTCAGCAACTGAACAGCAACAACAAATTCTCTGAAACCTCAATATCCTATAATGGAATTTAAATCATTTCAGATCTAGAACTGTCATGGGATAGGGCACATGGCAGAGAGTTTTTGAGGAACCCCAGGAGACTCATGTGGCAGATGGCTGGGCCTGGATTTAGAAGCCATGGTCCTACTCTTCACTACATTTCTGTCTTGATTTGGAGAATAAGTATCTCAGTCTTCCCAAACCTGTTATATTTTCTTAATAAAGTAAAATGAATGATTCTCATAGCCTTACATCAGAGAAAGTCATGAGCATATATAGAGCAATATTAGAGGGAGGTTGTAATAGATGAGAGGAATGAAAATGGATGTGGGGAGGAGGACACAGCTGTGCTTGCTCTTGCTGTGACCTCTGCCTAGACTGGAATACTGTGCGGTGATGCTGGGAAAGATTGAAGGCAGGAGGAGAAGGGGGCGACAGAGGACGAGAAGGTGGCATGGCATCATCAATGGACATGAGTTTGGGCAAACTCCAGGAGATGGTGAAGGACAGGGAGGCCTGGTGTGCTGCAATCCATGGGGTCACAAAGAGTTGGACACGACTGAGCGACTGAATAGCAACAAGCCACCCACAGCCCCTAAACTTGCAGCTTCTGAGAAGAGGGGCACACATCAGCTCTCTAGTCCTCTGTAGTGAAACCAGGGTAAGGATTCAGGGCAACTACACTCAGCTGACAAACAAGAAGAGAACTGGTTTTATAAGCAATGCTGTCAGGCTCTGTGGCTTGGCGAAAATGGGAATCAGGATGCATGAGTTTTCTTGGTAGACCCCTAAATAAGAGGTGTGGAAAGTTCCTATTGTCCAATTCTTTCCAAAACTTAGGGAGAAATGAGATTCAAGAGCACACCTTGAGAGAAGGTCTGGGGGATTTCTTATTTCATCTGAACCAATGTTTCCATTCCTGCAGTCTTCTAGGATCTGCAAGCCACACATTTGTATCTGCCCTCTGTGGCTTACTCATTGGCAATGTCTTTTTGGCTCCAATTCAAATTCATTTGGGTGCCTAGAAAGAAGTATTACTTGTTATAAAGCCATACTAAGATCGCTTCCAGCCTAAATACTTCTTTTTCTAAACCCAGTGACCCATGTTTTGGATGTCTTCATATAAAAAGTGACAAAGATTAAAGAAATACAGACCTGATGCTGGATAATCCAAAATTATACTGATACAATTTTTCCCATAAACCACTCCCCTTTTTTTAAGATATAGTAAATCCAAGTTTCTAAATGCATTAGGCTGAGTTTATCTTTAAATATCTTTGGCGAAAGTATGATATCTGTTAATTCCCCCTTCTGCTTCCCTAGCTCAAGACTTAGAAATACACACACAACCTCCTTGGAAACCCATTACAAGATAGGCCTTCCCTTTGCCTTAGTCCTTCAGCAATTTGAGAGGAGCTAAGAATGTTGGGCTAAGAACTATGATATTGTAATGTACCTGCAAGAGAGTTTTCTATAATAAAGACATACTTATTTTTGTACAGGGGAGAATGTTACTATTTAGCTTAGAGAATGTTCTGAAAGGTCTTATTTTAAATGTAGATAAAGGAAAAATGAGTGCATAAAACAAATTTAGGCTTCCAAAAGATTTTAGTGACTTTTTTGGGGAAACTTGGTGAATAAATAAAGTAAGATGTGAAATCCCATTACGGGTTGTTATAACTGGTTAAGAGACAGAAACTAAAGAACAGAAATCAATGGTCATTTCTCAGCCTTAGCAACGTTAATAGTTACTGCCTTAAGAATCTGATTACAGTTAATCCTCCTGTGCTAATTTTCTTCCATATATTTATTAACAACCTGGAAGTGCAAAATGTGCTGATAAAAAAATAATTACACAGTCTGTCAAGGGTAGGAGAAATTGTGGGGAAGGTAGAAATAAGTCACAAAGATGGCCAAGGAAAGAAATTCAGCTTAGATAAGGAAAAGTAATGCTACACTGGAAATCATTTTCCATAATCTTCCCCAAAATCCTTTAAAGTGAATATGAGATGTTAGAGGGATGCCATTACATAGAGCAAAAGTTCAGGGCTCTCTTGATTCTAAGGACCAAGTTCAGTTTCAGCCAGATCAGTTTAAACACAACAAAGCAGAATTCAGGAATAGTTTGAAAAGGGTGACCCAAGTAATAACAGGAAAGAAAAAAAAAAAGCCTTAACATGCTGTTCTGGGGAGAGATGTTAACACATAATAAGTTCAACATGGTCTATCTTGACTCCAAGAACTGGAGTGAATAATTGGAAACAATTGCTATACCTTAGCTGTACTTTGGATGATTCATGATTCACTGCAAGAATAGCTGTTCTAAAATATTATTTCCCTAACCTGTGCCTTCAAAATGGGTCAATTAATTCAAAGCTCCTCAATTAGCAAACTTAAAACACTTATCTATTAATAACTGTAAGTCATCAACAGAAGGGAGAAAGTGTTCAAAGTGAAGCAACGGAAACTTTGTCCTGTGTTTTCAATATCATTTTTCCTCCACTTGCATACTTCCAATGACTTGTGGGATCTGTCAGAATGGACCAGGATCAAGTACTCTGATTTCCTACCAGCCAAATATTATTTCTCCTTTCAGATTTAGTTTTTGACCCTCTGACTTTCCAATTAAGAGGATTGGGCCATGGTTCTGTTTTTAGAAAAGAGAAAACAGAGAAACTATGGCTCTATAAGTAGAACTAATCACTTTGCAGCACCTGTGTATCATCTGTATTTTTTTTGTGGATTCAGATTATGCTTCCGGAGAAGGCAATGGCAAGCCACTCCAGTACTCTTGCCTAGAAAATCTCATGGACGGAGGAGCTTGGTAGGCTGCAGTCCATGGAATCGCTATACTAGTCGGACACGACTGAGCGACTTCATTTTCACTTTTCACTTCCATGCATTGGAGAAGGAAATGGCAAACCACTCCAGTGTTCTTGCCTGGAGAATCCCAGGGACAGGGCAGCCTGGTGGGCTGCCATCTGTGGGGTCGCACAGAGTCGGACATGACTGAAGCGATTTAGCAGCAGCAGCGGCAGCAGCGGCAGCAGCAGCAGCAGATTATGCTTCAGCAAGAACCTGACTCCACGATGCTGTTGTCTACATTTCTGAATCATCTTTTCATTCCCAAACCAGGCAAATGATATAGATTCTGGGCACACAAACTTGGCTCATTTGCCGTAAATCTAATTAAAGTCTTACCAAGTGAATAAGGTCCCACAAAGGATGTAAGATGCCTATCTTCTGGATCTTCTTGAAAGATTTTCAAAAAAACAAAGTTTCCACTCAAAAATCTGCCATGGGGAGGCAGTTATAAGATGACAAAATAAAGATAACGCTGCATTTTTCTTTTCCTTTCTGTAAGCCAAAAACAAGGCAGTGAGGGGAGAAAGGGGCCCAAAGAAACACTGTTTTCCATGAAAATGGAATCACTTAGAACCCAAGCCAAAATATACATTAAAAATAAAAACCTGCCAAGTGTAGTGAAAATTGCACCAGAGTGAAGGGGGCACCCAGAGAGGACATCTGCTCCCATCCATCTAAAAGGACTTCTCCAAAGTGGGCTTCAAGAGCAGCTGTCCAGGGAGTGCCAAGGTGGGACCCCTGGAAAATGGCCACACACTTAAGGTTGGGGCCTGATAGGCTATAGCTGGAGAGTGGAGGGACCATGGGAAGCCAGCCCTGGCATGGTTTTGAAATCACTGCACAGCCTGGGGAATCCTAGTGTTTGAAACTGGAGTAATGTGACCGTATTCATTTGCTCGGGCTGCCCTAACGAAGTCCCACACACTGGATGGCATGAACATTCAGCTCAGTCACGTGCTTGTGTTTGACTCTTTGGGACCCCATGGACTGCAGCACATCAGGCTTCCCTGTCCATCACCAATCCCGGAGTCCACCCAAACCCATGTCCATTGAGTCGGTGATGCCATCCAGCCATCTCATCTTCTGTCGTCCCCTTCTCCTCCTGCCTTCAATCTTTCCCAGCATCAGGGTCTTTTCCAATGAGTCGGTTCTTCACATCAGGTAGCCAAAGGATTGGAGTTTCAGCTTCAGCATCAGTCCTTCCAATGAATATTCAGGACTGATTTCCTTTAGGATTGACTGGTTGGATCTCCTTGCAGTCCAAGGGACTCTCAAGAGTCTTCTCCAACACCACAGTTCAAAAGCATCAGTTCTTCGGTGTTCAGCTTTCTTTATAGTTCAACTCTCACATTATACATGACCACTGGAAAAAACCATAGTTTGACTAGATGGACATTTGTTGGCAAAGTATTGTCTCTGCTTTTTAATAGGCTGCCTAGATTGGTCATCGGAGAAGGCAATGGCACCCCACTCCAGTACTCTTGCCTGGAAAACCCCATGAATAGAGGAGCCTGGTAGGCTGCAGTCCATGGGGTCGCAAAGAGTCGGACATGACTGAATGACTTCACTTTCACGTTTCACTTTCATGCATTGGAGAAGGAAATGGCAACCCACTCCAGCATTCTTGCCTGGAGAATCCCAGGGACGGGGGAGCCTGGTGGGCTGCCGTCTATGGGGTCGCACAGAATCGGACACGACTGAAGCGACTTAGCAGCAGCAGCAGCAGGTTGGTCATAGCTTTTCTTTCAAGGAATAAGAGTCTTTTAATTTTATGGCTGGAGTCACGATCTGCAATGATTTTTGAGCCCCCCAAAATAAAGTCTCTCACCGATTCCATTGTTTCCGCATCTATTTGCCATGAAGTGATGGGACTGGAAGAAACACAAGCTGGGATCAAGATTGCCGGGAGAAATATCAATAACCTCAGATATGCAGATGACACCACCTTTATGGCAGAAAGTGAAGAGGAACTAAAAAGCCTCTTGATGAAAATGAAAGAGGAGAGTGAAAAAGTTGGCTTAAAGCTCAACATTCAGAAAACGAAGATCATGGCATCTGGTCCCATCACTTCATGGGAAATAGATGGGGAAACAGTGGAAACAGTGTCAGACTTTATTTTTCTGGGCTCCAAAATCACTGCAGATGGTGACTGCAGCCATGAAATTAAAAGACGCTTACTCCTTGGAAGGAAGGTTATGACCAACCTAGATAGCATATTCAAAAGCAGAGACATTACTTTGCCAACAAAGGTTCGTCTAGTCAAGGCTATGGTTTTTCCTGTGGTCATGTATGGATGTGAGAGTTGGACTGTGAAGAAGGCTGAGCACCGAAGAATTGATGCTTTTGAACTGTGGTGTTGGAGAAGACTCTTGACAGTCCCTTGGACTGCAAGGAGATCCAACCAGTCCATTCTGAAGGGGATCAGCCCTGGGATTTCTTTGGAAGGAATGATGCTAAAGCTGAAACTCCAGTACTTTGGCCACCTCATGCGAAGAGTTGACTCATTGGAAAAGACTCTGATGCTG
>NW_011494720.1:5482271-5484658 GCF_000754665.1 Bison bison bison
GAGATGGCTGGATGGCATCACTGACTCGATGGACGTGAGTCTGGGTGAACTCCGAGAGTTGGTGATGGACAGGGAGGTCTGGCATGCTGAAATTCATGGGGTCGCAAAGAGTCAGACATGACTGAGCGACTGAACTGAATGAACTGATGGGAGTGGATACCATAATCTTATTTTTCTGAATGTTTAGTTTTAAGCCAATTTTTTCACTCTCCTCTTTCACTTTTATCAAGAGGCTCTTTAGTTCTTCACTTTCTGCCATAAGGGTGGTGTAATCTGTATATGTGAGATTATTGATATTTCTCCCAGCAATCTTGATTCCAGCTTGTGCTTCATCCAGCCCAGAATTTCACATGATGTACTCTGCATATAAGTTAAATAAGCAGGGTGACAATATATAGCCTTGACATACTCCTTTCCCAATTTGGAACCAGTCTGTTGTTCCATGTCCAGTTCTAACTGTTGCTTCCTGACCTGCATACAGATTTCTCAGGAGGCAGGTCAGGTGGTCTGGTATTCCCATCTCTTTCAGAATTTTCCACAGTTTGTAGCGATCCACACAGTCAGAGGCTTTGGCATAGACAATAAAGCAAAAGTAGATGTTTTTCTGGAACATGGAAACATATTGTCTGAGTTCTGGAGACTCCAAGTCCCAGATGAAGGTGTCATCAGAACGGGTCCTTTCTGAAAGTGCCTGGGAAGGCTTTGCCCCGTGCCTTTCTCTTAGCTTCCTGTGTTTGCTGGTCATCCTTGGAGCTCCTTGGCTTGTAGAGGCATCACTCTGGTCTTCCTCTGTCTTCACGTGGTTTCTCCTTTGTTTGTTTTTTTCTCTGTGCCTCTTCTCTTCTCACAACGACACCAGTCATATTGGATTAAGGGTCACTGTACTCCAGTATGGGCTTCCCTGGTGACTCAGATGGTAAACAATCTGCCTGCAATGCAGGAGACCTGGGTTCCATCCCTGGGTCAGGAAGACCCCCTGGAGAAGGGAATGGAAATGCACTCTGGTATTCTTGCCTGGAGAATTCCATGGACAGAGGAGCCTGCTGGGCTACAGTCCATAGGGTCTCAAAGAGTTGGACACTACTGAGTGACTTTCACCATCACTAATCCAGTATGATCTCATCTTAATTTATCACACCTGAAATCAGCTTATTTCTTAATAAGGTCACATCCTGACATTCTGAGGGTCCAGAAAGAACAGGAATTTGGAGAAATACTGTTCATCCTTATACCAGGACCCAGGATGGTTGATATCTTCAGGTTTCTGGCAGAAGAAATTTAAAAATTTCTTTTTAGTGTTGCTCATGTTGAACAGGGACCCTTTATCCAATAACATTCAATATAAATCAAAATAATTCAGTTCCTAGGCTTCAAATAAAAGAAAAAGAGAGAAGAATCTTCCTTAGTGTACCCAAACTAAATAAATACAGGGTTGGTCAAAATGTTCATTGAAAAACCCAAATAAACTTTTTGGCCAACCGAATACCTAAGTACATAAAATAATCAAGCATCCATAAAGGTTAAAAATGAGTGGATATATGTATTAATATTCGTATAGCAAATTTGCTTTGTTGTGTTAGCCTGAAACTAATACAACATGATAAATAAATTATATCCCAATTAAAAATTTTAAAACTTAAAAAAAGAATAAAAATTAGCTTTAGACCTCTCTACTGAAGTCCTCAGGACAAGGTATTCAAGTTCACAGAATGAGAAAACTTAATTGTAGGATTTATGCCTCATGATATTACTACTTAAAAAGAAAAGCAATTTGCACAGAATATAATATGCATAACACTTTGAAAAGAATTAACGGAGGACTGAGATACAATTTGCGGGGGGAATGGCAGAGTTAAAAATGTTCCTCCTACCAACGGTATTCTTCACAGAGCTAGAACAAATAATTTCACAATTTGTATGGAAATACAAAAAACCTCGAATAGCCAAAGCTATCTTGAGAAAGAAGAATGGAACTGGAGGAATCAACCTACCTGACTTCAGACTCTATTACAAAGCCACAGTTATCAAGACAGTATGGTACTGGCACAAAGACAGAAATATTGATCAATGGAACAAAATAGAAAGCCCAGAGATAAATCCAGGCACATATGGACACTTTATCTTTGACAAAGGAGGCAAGAATATACAATGGATTAAAGACAATCTCTTTAACAAGATGTGCTGGGAAAACTGGTCAACCACTTGTAAAAGAATGAAACTAGAACACTTTCTAACACCATCCACAAAAATAAACTCAAAATGGATTAAAGATCTCAACGTAAGACCAGAAACTATAAAACTCCTAGAGGAGAACATAGGCAAAACACTCTCCGACATACATCACAGCAGGATCCTCTATGACCCACCTCCCAGAATATTGGAAATAA
>NW_011494720.1:5484758-5485429 GCF_000754665.1 Bison bison bison
GAAAAGATGCTCAACATCACTCATTATCAGAGAAATGCAAATCAAAACCACTATGAGGTACCATTTCACGCCAGCCAGAATGGCTGCGATCCAAAAGTCTACAAGCAATAAATGCTGGAGAGGGTGTGGAGAAAAGGGAACCCTCTTACACTGTTGGTGGGAATGCAAACTAGTACAGCCACTATGGAGAACAGTGTGGAGATTCCCTAAAAAACCGGAAATAGAACTGCCTTATGATCCAGCAATCCCACTGCTGGGCATACACACTGAGGAAACCAGAAGGGAAAGGGACACGTGTACCCCAATGTTCATTGCAGCACTGTTTATAATAGCCAGGACATGGAAGCAACCTAGATGCCCATCAGCAGATGAATGGATAAGAAAGCTGTGGTACATATACACAATGGAGTATTACTCAGCCATTAAAAAGAATACATTTGAATCAGTTCTAATGAGATGGATGAAACTGGAACCTATTATACAGAGTGAAGTAAGCCAGAAAGAAAAACACCAATACAGTATACTAACACATATATATGGAATTTAGAAAGATGGTAACAATAACCCTGTGTACGAGACAGCAAAAGAGACACCGATGTATAGATCAGTCTTATGGACTCTGTGGGAGAGGGAGAGGGTGGGGAGATTTGGGAGAATAGCATTGAAACATG
>NW_011494720.1:5485656-5503870 GCF_000754665.1 Bison bison bison
ATGGGGAACGCGGGTATACCTGTGGCGGATTCATTTCGATATTTGGCAAAACTAATACAATATTGTAAAGTTTAAAAATAAAATAAAATTAAAAAAAAAAAATGTTCCTGCTTTTCAACCCTTGGAATCCACTCCTAAGCATATAATGTAGAGAGACCTTTGCACGTGTAAGAGTGAGCAGGTTGCAAAGGTTCAAGGAAACATTGTTTATGCAGACCCCATACTGCAAACAACCTGAATAGTCATCAATAGGAGATTGTGTTATAGTTCAGAGTTGGAAAACTATGTTTATAAAAATCCAGATAGTAAATATTTTCAGGTCATACTGGTCTCTGTCTCCAATACTCATCTCTGCTGTTCTAAAAACCAGTCATAAACCATTTGGAAACAAATGGGAATGGCTGTGTTCCAATAAAACTTTATCTACAATATCAGGTGGTAAGCTGATATTGAGTAACCATTTATACATAATAAAAAATAAATAAATTGAAGAATGCACAAAATATAAATTGGTAGGATTCACACTAAAAATGGAAGACACCTTTAAGGGCTAAAAAAAGTGAATAAAGAAGTTGTAGTTAAAGGAATGTCAGAAAAAATACTTAAGCCAGTAAACCTTCTTTCAAATCCAGATGCAGGTATTAGTTACACTAGTAACTAATTACACTAGTAACTAATTAGTTACACTAGTAACTAGTTACACTAGTTAATTGGGCTGTGAAGGAAGGAACCAGATGATTCAAGGGCAACCAATGATCACTTAACAGTTATCCACTATGAGTGTATCAAGTCCTGGGTAGACACCGAGCAAATCCAAGGGGGAAAAAAAAAACTGATAATCAAGCACATTGCACAAATAACAGATGTTATCACTAGATAGTCGTTGAATTGATGAATGGATGAATGAGTGAATGCCAAGGTCAATATTGTGACCTTGGGCTGGACACTCAGTATATACCAATATATGAAGGACTCACACCTGCCACTTGAAGAAGTAAGCTGCGAAGTGCTCAGGGAAGGCTCTCATCTCTCTCTCTCTCTCTCTCTCTCTCTCTCTACTCACACACACACACACGCAACCAGGGAGATACTCCCTGACTCCCCTAGATACAAAGCCTACCCTAGACTTGGCAAACTGCCTTTTCTGCCCCTGTATCCCCCACCCCTCACAGGATTGAGCATCTAAAGTGAAGTGGAAAATACAGGCTAAAATAAAGCCATATTTGGGCACAAACCATGAGAGATGAAAAGGAGAGAGGCGTGCAAGCCCAATTAGAGAGTCTTAACTATAAAGTGTTATCAGACAGAGGGAGAAGACGGGCGAGCTGCAACCTGTCAGCTCTGCGAACCCACTCCAGGTGTTCGGCGTTTCTCCCCACTGCCCCCTCCCTTTCTCTCTCTCTAGACTAAGAAGAGGAGACACCCTCGGAGTCTTTTCAACGTGTCTGGGTGGGATTATTTCCCGTCACTGACAGATACACCCTGTACTGATGCTCCAGCCTTTAGGAGAGATAGGGAATCCTCAAGTTCATTCCTCACCACTTTGATGGCAGGGGCTGCAATTGTATTCTCCTACAAAGGAACCTCAACTAAGAGAGCAAGACAATGATGTTTCCTCATTCAGGGCAAGAAAGATGCTACAGGAATAAAATGGAAGGGTTCAAGCTTGTCGTACTCCTCCTGGAAAGTCATTCCATTGTCAAATGTTGGCCAAGAAGGAAAAGGATAAAAAGAGATGGAAAGAGAGTCCAGGAAACAGACTTTCACTGTGGTGTAGACTCTGGAAGAAGGAGGGCGCCTGCCTTCCACTCCCCAGAAGATTCAGGAGGAAAGGCTTCTTATAATTCTGCAGCCCAGTGCTGACAGCCCCTGGCATGTTTTCAACATGAGGTACATTAACAAATAAGGAAAAACGTCCCCCTGGGCCTCTAATAACATTTATTTCATGCATCATTTCCTCTGAGGAATAGTAGCCGTGTATTTTTTATTCCTGGTGTGTCCTGTCTAAGAAATAATGGCCGGGCTCACCTGTTTACTTCTGCATATTTTACAACCCTCCTTCAGCTTTGTTTGTCTTTCTCCCACTCTTTGTTTTCTTCCTCTGCCCTCCACACCATGCAAGTCTAAATAAAAGGGATACAGATGTTAACATACAAGCCAGATTTACTGACTCCGTGGTGTTTTGGGCAAGACATCTCAAATCTCTTATGGAATAAGGCAGAGCAAAAATCCAGAATAAATAAATCAAATGGCCTGTGCAACGTAAACTGGAATTAGGATAAATAAGTGCAAAACATAAGTGATTCCTGGGGTTTATCAGCTCTATTGGTCCTGAGCACCCACCAGGTCTTCTTGGCTTTTCTACTGACCAGAGTTAGGCTGAGTCTAAATGTGCTGCAGTGACCAACTGCACAGGCTCTCCAGAGGAGAAAACATTCTTCTTGACCCTAGGATGGGGCTATTAGTCTCTTGAGATCCATGTCAGGTGATTAACAGATAATTCCAAATTGCAATCCCTTTTCTACATTTCCTCACCAAACCCCTGGACCTTAATTCCTATTTTGGAAAGGAAATGGAAAAATGGATCCTTGCATAAAATCTCAAGAACTTTCCAGGAGGTGCAATGGTAAAGAATCCACCTGCTAATGCAGGAGACACAAGAAAAGCAGATTCAATCCCTGGGTGGGGAAGATCCCCTGGCGAAGGAAATGGCCACGCATTCCAGTATTCTTGCCTGGGAAATCTCCTGGACGGAGGAACCTGGTGGGCTAAAGTCCATGGGGTCGCAGAGTCGGACACAGCTGAGCACACATGCATACACACAATTTCAAGGATCCTCTTCCCCCAACCCTTAGCCTCATAATACAATGAATGCCCATCAAGCACCCAGCCAGAGCAGGCAGTGGGAAGGCCCTACCTAGTCCTAGAACAGGCCTCACCCAGCTCTCTCCAAACCTCTTCCAGGGAAGCAACAATGCCGGGTGCCACGAATGCTCCAGGCTGCAAAGCTCCGAGCTGCAGTAACGACACAGAAAAATGGTCGTGATAAAATGTTAAATGTAGAACAGAATATGGAACTATGTCTACATTACAGTTATAACCACATAAAATGTATTCATTTGGTAAGAGAACACAGAAAAATGAAAATGGCCATTTACAGCAGTGGTGAATCACAAGCCAAGACTTTCTTTCATTTCAGTTTTCATTAACATATTGTGTTATTTATGTGACATGGGAAATAAATGCAATGTCTGATCATGTCAAGCTGCATGCTACAGTTAGCGCTGTAAGCGGAATCTGCAGTGCAATTTCCTCAAACCTACAAACACACGGACAACACAGTCAGCTCCCCACAGTACTGGTCCTGCAAATCAGCCTGCAGAGCTAACTGGTCAAACTTTCTTAGCCGAGCCATTCCTTCAGACTCTCTTACCTGGCAGCTCTCAAGGAATTTGTAAGCTTTTGAGCAGTCCAGGAATAAGATGGCCATACTATTGCCTTGGCTCCAAATTTATACCAGAACAAAGGCATTTGTCTGCTGCTGTATTTTCAACCCACCAGAAAAAATGTCAAGTCTTTCACAAGTTGGTGCGTGTGTATCAAGCCATATCCTCATCACTTATTAATTGCCCAGATTAGGGGACGACAGAGGATGAGTTGGTTGGATGGCATCACCGACTCAACAGATGTGAGTTTAAGCAAATTCCAGCAGACAGTGAAGAACAGGGAAGCCTGGCATGCTGCAGTCCATGGGGTCGCAAAGTCGCACACGACTGAGCAACTGAACAACAGAAACCACAACAGATCAAGTTAATTGTATGCGAGGTTCTAAACCACTGACAGCTTTAAATCAGTTTAAGAAATCCTTGACTATTTTACCATGTGTTCGGAATGACACCCAAAACTGCAAAGGACTTGAAAGAAATAAAAGGAAAAAGGTCTCTGTCCTTGGCACTATCAACCAAGGAGGCTCAAGTTGGGTGTTGGGGACCACAGTCACAGAAGATTCAAAGGAGATGAGCTGTGTTATACAAGATCCACTGTTTCCCACATTATGCCTGTGTAACCTAGGTCACTTTTGTTCACTTAAGAACCATTCTCTTTATTTCATCATTTGAAAGACCACAGAACAATGCTGCAAACCAGTTGCTGGGCACGTAACATAGAGTAAAGAAGGAAAGACAGGGGGGAACTAGATGGCAGAGTAATCCTTATGAAAGGGGAAAAAATAAGACACAAAGTGAGTAATTAGGTTGAGAAGGAATTTGCATTGACAGTCCAGGAAAGATTTACAGCCGTAACCCCAAATTTCTTTCACCACTGAGGGCCACTTTTCTTACTTTTCTTACTTTTCTCAGAAGGGTGCACATTCCACAACACTTTGTCTACCAACCGCACAACGTTTATGGTTTTCAGATTAATTTGCTCCATCATTTCCATTCACTGACAATATGCAGAATTGCCAATGGAGCTTTAAATCATCACAAACTAACTTCTATGAGTACATCTGATTTACAATGATTCCTTTCCATCCAAAATGGTGATTTTGTGATTAATCATCAGAGCCTTGCTGCAGAGAACCACTTGTTTTGATAGATTAAAAATAGCTCCATGGTCTCGTTATCTCAGGGTGCCAAGAGATGCAGGAATCAAAGGGTAGAAACCATGGAGGTCAGGTCCAGAGAGTTCAAGGATTCTGGCAGGAATGGAGAACAGGCTCAGCCAGGGGGCAGCTGGGCTTGAGGTGGTGCGTGTGTTCAGGAGAAGATGCTCAGAGGTCCCCTGGAAAGCCCACGCTCACGGACAATGGCCGGGCAGCTAAGGAAGTCTTGCGAGAGCCAGATGGCCTTCCTATGTGTACTTCATTTCCATTTCCCAATTGCTTCTTAAATCTCTTTCACTATCTTTCCCAGCGTTCCTCAGAGAGTTGTGTTTTTAGGAGTCATGTTTGTTTCTGTCTTAAAGAAACATTGACTTACCGGTATTTTTCTGGATTTATAAGGTATGTTAAGGTGGGACAAATTGAGAGAGTAGCAATGACACACGTATATATATTTCCGTGTGTAAAATAGAGAGTGGGAACCCACTGTATAGTGCGAGGAGCTCCGTTTTCTGCTCTGTGATGGCCCAGAGGCGGTGCGATATGGGTGGGTGGAGGGAACCTTCAGAGGGAGTGGATATATGTATACTGATAGCTGATTCATGCTGTTGTACAGTAGAAACCGGTACAACATGGTAAACCAATTACCCTCCAATTAAAAATAAATTAAAAAAAAAGAAACTAGAGGATATACCAAAAAAAAAAAAACAAACCCCAGCAACGAATTAGTAAACACAGATGTAGATATTAAATAATAATGTTGTATAAAATAAACTAAAATAAAAGAATTGCCACTGTTACTTTCAAATTTGAACCTTCTGTGATTCTACTCTGGACTCAATTGTATCCTGTATGCTACAATGGGCAAAAAAGGAAAAAGAAAATTTTGTACACCTTTACCCACAAGATGCTTTACACGTTGCAATCTAATTGAAGAGCAGAGTCTGACTTGAAGAAGAAAAGTGTACCCCTGCAGAGGGCTGTGCTGGGCCAGCGGCGTTCGTGAGCAGTGCTGTTGGAAGAGGGGGCTGCTCCAGGAGAAGAAGGCGAGTCCTTCCCTGAGCAAAGCCTGTGGGTATAGAATCTTTCAGGACAGGAATTAGGGTTTAATCTATAATTAAATCACCATCCAGGCAGCCTTTCCCCAAAGAGTATCCCATAACATGTCAAAAGAGAAAACCGCTAGTAAAGGCCTAGCTTTCTTTCACTTTGTTTAACCCACCCGGTCCTTGGATCATTTAACTGTAGAAATCATCTTCTGTGTAATATGTACTAAGATGCCTCACATCCTATTAACTCAATGGGAACAGTGAGCAGAGGGTTTAGAAAGTGGAAAAGTCTCACACAGGCTAAGCAGCAACTGGAAAGCTGAGACCAGAGATGCTGACTTAGGAAGCCGCGGGATTGACAGAGGAGATACAAAGACAAGAAGGTAATTTAAAAGGGAAGTTGCATGATACCAGGAGACCCTCTTTCACTTTCTTGTTCCAACTTAATGATCATAACCCGTAGCTAAATTTTAATTCATGAATGTACCTATGCTTGTCTGATAGGTTATTGTGCATTTTTTTTTGACAGCAAAATAAAATGACACACTGAAATTAGTTTTCTGCTTCTTTTTCACTTGTGCATATTCCTTGAATAATCTTTTCCCAATGCCTATTGAAGAATTGATGCTTTTCAACTGGTGCTGAAGAAGACTCTTGAGAGTCCCTAGGACAGCAAGGAGATCAAACCAGTCCATCCTAAAGGGACTCAACCCTGAATATTCACTGGAAGGACTGACGCTGAAGCTGAAGCTCCAATACTTGGCTCCCGGAGATGGCGAAGGACAGGAAAGCCTGGTGTGCTGCAGCCCGTGGGGTCACAAAGATTCCGACACGACTTCGTGACTGCGCAACAACAGTGCCTCATGTCCTCAATAGGTAAGAGCATTTTTCAGGTCCTCTAATCTGTGCTTGGTTTTTCTCAGTCGGCAGTTCCACTGTCTTCCTTCCCTTTTTCCCTCTTTCAACCTAGTTTTTGTTCTCCAGCTAGACCTATCTTAACCCATCTCCCATTAAGGAACCCGAATATCTAGCCATGTCTATGTACAACTGAGAAAGAGTCATGAATGTAGCAGAAAGGAGGGAACACGTAAGAAAGATTCCATTATACTTTTATTGGAAGGACTCAAATCAGTGAGAAATAGGAAGGGAAATAGGAAGAAAGCAGTTTTAGAAACACATGGCACCAATCAGGGGCCCCCGCAGTGAAAGAGTGGAGTCCTAACCACTGGACTGCCAGAGAATTCCCAGAACACACACTTTCAAAATCAATTTTACTGAAGTATAATTGCCACATAATAAAATGCACTCGTTTTAAGTGTACTTAATGTGCTTTGACAAACATACACGCATGTAACCATGACTACATCAAGATTCAGAATAATTTCATCCCTCTTAAGACTTTTCCTGTGCTTTCCCAGCTGATGTCCTCAATCCCCCTGGCCACAGGTAACCTACTGTCTGTCAGCATGGATTCCATTAACCTCTATCCATTCTATAAGTGAAACTATGCATAATCAATACGTAGAAAGATGACAGAATTGGCTAAAAGTAATAATGATAATTAAAATAATATGGTTACAGGCCTTCTCAACAGTTCATGTTTTCTACCGTATGGCTAGATATTTATTCTTAGAGAAAATAAGTATGTAATGATGTCAGGCGCCCACTTTATCTCATCTCAGAAATACCTTATGATATTTCAGTGGTTAAGAGCTTTGGAGCCCAAATCTTTTGGAATAGAGAAAAGGAGAGTTGATAGGAACATCTAAAACTGTGTGTCTTTATATGTTAATATCAGCTTTATTTGTAATGGCCCAAATTGGGAACAACAAAAACATCCATCAGCTGGTGGACAGGGAAATAAATTGTGGTGCATTCACGAAATAAAAACCACTCAGTCATAAAGTGGAATGAACCACTAATATGCAAGCAACGTGGTTAGGTCACAAAACACCAAGCCTGACTCAAAAGCATACATTCTGTATAATTTCACTTATAAAATGGATAGAATTTAATGGGATCCATGCTGACAGAAAGTAGGTTACCTGTGGCCAGGGGGTTTGAGGACATCAACTTGGAAAGCACAGGAAAAATCTTAAGAGGGATGAAATTATTCTGTATCTTGATGTAGTCGTGGTTACATGCGTGTATGTTTGTCAAAGCATATTAAGTACACTTAAAATGAGTACATTTTACTATGTGACAATTATACTGTAATAAAATTGATTTTGAAAGTGTGTGTTCTGGGAATTCTCTGGCCGTCCAGTGCTTAGGACTCCACTCTTTCACTGCAGGGGCCCAGGTTCGATCCTTGGTCAAGGAACTAAGATCCTGAAAGCCATGCAGTGTGGTCAAAAAAGGAGTCGTGTGTTACATCTTTGGATACTAATATTCCTTAGACAGGGTTTCTGTGGTGGCCCAGCAGTAAAAAATCCACCTGTAATGGATTCAGGTTCATTAGACCTGGTTTCAGGCCCTGGATAAGGAAAATCCTTTGGAGAATGAAATGGCAACCCACTCCAGTATTCTTGCCTGGGAAATCCCGTGGACAGAGGAGCCTGGAAGGCTACAGTCCACTGGGGTGCTAGAGTCAGGCATGTCTTAGTGACTCAGCAACAACAGTTCCTTAGAAAAAATGCTGATGGTTATTTCCTCTGCTTTGAAAAAGTTAAGGAAGGTTGACTACTTGGAGTTAACTGGGTTGAAGGGGCAAGTACTCCAACCCCAGGGACCTTCTGGACTGAAAGAGCTTTGCTGTCTGAGGGGCTAAGACATCCAAAAATCACCCACAAAAAGACAGTGGATAGAGGAAAGGACTTGAAAATCCTTGAGGCAGAGAAAGAGAGAATCAGCAAATCACCATTATCATAGAAAAAACAATAATGATCATTAATGGCACAAAACCAATTAATTAAGCAGTCCCATCTGAAACCCGTGACTTTTTAAAAAACTTGTCACTACAAACCGTGTAGCAAAAATGAATTCAACATAAAAACATTCCTTTAATACAAAGCTAAATTCATGAAAGAATAAGGAAATTTCCTAGAGGAAAATAAGAGGTGAAAAATGAGTGGTTACTGGTTTGGTGTGACAGGGGTTTTATTGGGTAAGCCAAGGGCTTCCCTGATGGCTCAGTTGGTAAAGAATCCCCCTGCAATGCAGGAGATACAAGTTTGATCCCTGGGTAGGGAAGGTCCCCTGGAGAAAGAAGTGGCAACCCACTCCAGTATTCTTGCCTGGGAAATCCCATGGACAGAGGAGCCTGGCAGGCTATAGTCAATGGGATTGCAGAGAGTTGGACATGACTGAGCAACTGAGCCAAACCAGGGTAGAAGGTGAGGATTGCGGCCGCATGATGTGGACAGTGTAACCAAGATGCCAAATGGATACATGGTCTTGAAAGAAGGCTGGCCTTTTGTCAGTGCTTGCTCTCCCTGGAAATCAGACTTTGAAACAGAGCTTAGTATACAGGATGGTTTCCTAGGGATCAATGTCCCTGGGAGAAGAGACAAAGTCAGGATTGGGCAGAAGGAGACCCTGAACCGCCACATCCTCACAGCAAGGCCTTAGCCAACCCCACAGAGTTCCGAAGCTGAATGGCTCTTCAGAGTTGTGTTTACTGGAATAACAGGACTCACACTGTATATCCCACTGGATGCAGGCTGACCCTGGGAAAGGGCATGACCTTTAGCTGATGACAGTTCACAAGTTTCCCCCAAAAAGGGATTGTGTAAGTGGGGAAATCTGAATACGTTCTAGTTGGTATTAACGCCAGTATCCTGGAAATGTAGACCACATCATAGCATACATTACACTGTTTTACTCAGTCTCTTAGCCTGATTAGACCAATTTTTTTTTCTAGAATTAATAAAAGGTCTGCCCTCACATGGGTTTCAAGTTTGAATTTATGCTACTTAATTGGTTTGGGAGCTCTCAAGCAGAAGAATCGATCTCAAATCAGTCTGAGACTAGTAATGTCCTGGGTATCTAGCTTAATAAAACAGAAAATCTCTCTGGAAGTTTGCATCTTCAACCCAGGCAGCAAACGATTCACATGTGTAAGCCCCCCAAAGCATGAGCTCTGATGCAAAATAACAAAGAAATGAAAAAGTAATCCCCCATAAGCAAAAATAACAAGCTTAGATGAGAAGAATTAGATGCCTAAGAAATTCAGGTAAACAATTTATTTTAAAAAAATTAAAAGAAAGGTATCTACATTATTTAAAAGAATTTACAAAATTAAAAATATGAAAAAGCAACAAAAACTAAGGAATCATCAGTCATAAAAATAAATTTTAAATATAATTAAACACTAGTTTGGATACAGAGAAAGAGAAAACTGGCAAACTAGGAAAATAGAACCAGAGAAATAAACCGGAATAAAGAGATGAAAAGAGACGAAGAGGGATTAAAACACCTGGAAAATTGAGTAGGGTAAAACTTTGTCAATTAGAAGAGAAGTAAAAAAAGGGGGAAGAACAAAACGGAAAGAGTTAATGACAGGATTTTCCAAAAAGTATGAAATATATGAATCCTGTGATTCATAGAATTAAAAGAGTCCAAACAGCAGAATTGTGTCTGGAGACCACCAAAGCAAAAGTAAGATCTTAAAAGCAGCCAGGGGTCAGGGGAGCAGGGAATCAACTTAAAGCATAAAAGTAATTAAAAGTGACAACAAAGATATGAGAAAGCAAAGAATTTAAATTTTACAAACAACTATCTATATTTCAAAAAAAAAAAATGAGAGTGAATATGACCCAGAAGTTGCACTTTGGGGCATTTGTTCCAGAGAAATATACGTTCACATGAAATCGTACGTGAACATTCAGAACAATTCATCATAACACGAAACTAGAAGCTACACAAATGCTCTTCAGTGTGTAAATGGTTCAACAGACTGCCATGTTAATGCTACGGAACACGACTAAGCAACACAAAGAAATGTGCCAGTGATACATGCGTGCATGCTAAGGCGCTTTAGTCATGTCCAACCCTGAGGCCCCATGGACTGTAGCCCACCAGTCTCCACTGTCTAAGGGATTCACTAGGCAAGAATACTGGACTGGGTTTCCATACCCTCCTCCAGGGAATCTTCCTGGCCCAGAGATCAAACAACATAAAAAATCAAAATTGGAATAAAAGAATGTTTAGAAAAAAATTAATTTACCCCCAATACATCTTCAGTGAAGGACCCTCTAGTGGACATGTTTCAATAAAAAGAAAAATTGTCTCGTGAGGGAAAAAAGGAATTGTGAACAAGGAAGCTTCAATTCAAATGTCAACAAACATTGACCATTTAAAAGGGTAACAATAGCTACCTGGTTTTGAGTGATATAATAACAAAGTTGAAATAAACCACTAAAATAACCATAAGATGAAAAAGATTTACCCAAGATAAAATGTTTAAGGTCCATATGTCACTCAGGAGGAACATAGAGATGTCAACTTATTTTAAACTTTCGATCATGCATGTTACTATTTTAGAGATGGCTCAGATGGTAAAGAACCCACCTACAATATGGGAGACCTGGGTTCTATCCCTGGGATGGGAAGATCCCCTGGAGGGGAGCATGGCAACCCATTCCAGCATTCTTGCCTGGAGAATCCCATGGACAGAGGAACCTGGCAGGCTACAGTCCATAGGGTCACAAAGAGTCAGACACAACTGAGTGACTAACACTTTCACTTTCCACCACTAGGGAAAAAAAGAACATATCAAAATAAGATAGGAAAGCAGAAGTAGAAAGAACAAAATAAGGTGGTAGAAATAAACCCCCCAAATTCTCAATGACTGTAAATGGAATAAATTTTCCAGTTAAAGATTTGAGATCATCAGATTAGATTATCCTGAAAAATAAAAATAAGAAAATAAACTCCAGCTACAGTCTCTTTATGGAGAAGGCAATGGCACCCCACTCCAGTACTTTTTCCTGGAAAATCCCATGGACGGAGGGGCCTGGTAGGCTGCAGTCCATGGGGTCGTGAAGAGTCGGACACAACTGAGCGACTTGACTTTCACTTTTCACTTTCATGCACTGGAAAAGGAAATGGCAACCCACTCCAGTGTTCTTGCCTGGAGAATCCCAGGGACGGGGGAGCCTGGTGGGCTGCCGTCTATGGGGTCACACAGAGTCTGACACGACTGAAGCGACTTAGCAGCAGCACAGTCTCTTTATAGAATTTTCAACTGAAACATAAAGACACTGAAAGTTTGAAAGGAAAAGGAAAATATTAATCAAAAGCCAGTGCATTCATATTAAGATTAAACAGTGGAGATTTCAAGACAGACCTTAAGACAATCAGTATCATTTTTATCAGGTGAAACAATAAATGTGCATTAATAAGACAAATCATGGTGGAGCTATTTGATGGAATACTATATAATCACTAAAGTCAGTGGACTAGAACAACATACAGCAATTGTATGGAAGAAAAAAATCAAATTGCATTAGAATAGACCATCCATGATATGTTTAATATAAAGTTTAAAAACAAGTAACAATATTTTTTCTCAGCTTTCTACATTCCTGGTGATATTTGGCTTCCCTGGTAACTTTTTGCCTATGGAAACTGCAAAACCAAGACTCATCCTTTTATCCAGATCTCTCCCAGAATGGGTGACAAAAGTTCTTGCCTAGTCCACGGCTGAGTCAACTACACTAACAAAAGGACTATGAACCCCAAATGGTAAAGGTGGAGACAGCTGGAGTATTAGCTGCTGCTGCTGCTAAGTCGCTTCAGTGGTGTCTGACTCTGTGCGTCATTTTAAGTGGACAGTAAATGTTGGAAATAACCGTTCCCTTGGAGCAATTTCAGCTGGCATCTGTGCCCGAGGAGAAAAGGATAAAAGAAATTCTTCTGGAAAAAACATGGTGTCCAAAAGGTGAGGTCATAAATAGCACGCTCAGCAAATACTAGAAAATTCAAGCTGGAGTTTTACCAGCACTGGACCGTTCACTTCCACCTCCTCAGATAAAATCAGTATGGCTTATCAAGTAGCATATGAATTTAAATAAATAGAGATCTTACATAAAATGTAGATTTTAAAAAATGTTTTTTGATTAGGGAATGAGTATAAAATACTAGCTGAGAGCAGTGCATGTCCCAGGTTATACTTCTCAGTGCTAAAGCGTCTTCCTTGCAACCCGCTGATTCGGTACACAGTGCGTTTCCTGAGCTTTGCTGAATCAGCACCCTCGTGTCCAAAATGCTCATTCACATTTCACTGCAAAGTCCTGGGAACAGTGGACACATAGAGTCACAGCCAGTTTAAAGCAAACTGGAAAGCAAGACCACACATCTTCTGATCGTTATGAAAAAACAGAATCTTGGTCCCCAGGATCTGGAGAAATAATAGATCATCTACATTCAGGATGTGTGCCTGGAAGCCAGGAGCTCCTCACTGGAGTCCATGTGTCAGGAGCCCTCTTGCCATCAGAGGTGATCTTGCCCTCATCTGAGAGGCTGACGGCTGCGTTTGATCAAGGGCACAAGGGGCCTCCGATCTTCCAGGATGATTCATATGCCGGGGGCTCATCTCTTTGCCATTGGTAATTCCAGCCTGTTTCACATTTGAATATGACAACTCCATTCCATAATTAGAAGGAGAGATTAGAGTGAATCAAGGGTTTATGATTAATAATAACTTCATCTGGGCTATTAGGTCTGTATTTTCTTTGGCTGTTACTAAAATACATTTCAGTGGAGAAGAATCTGGCTGCAGCTTTGTCTGCCTAACCCTACCCTACCCCCAAACCCTAACCTTCCCTCTATACATTCTCTATCTTGCTTTAAATATCACTGTGGAAATGAAATGCTATACAAGAGATTTTTTTGAACTGTAGGTTCAACAAGGAATCCCCTAATTCCTATCTCCCAAGGAATATTAAGTAATTGCTTTATTTAAGCAGTAGCCTGACCGACAGAGGATCCTGGGAATCAACAAGTACCAGACAGATTCATGTATTTCCACCCTCCTCCTTCTGTGCTTCTGCTTTCTGTTAAAGCTGTCACTACCCACTCAGTCTCTCAGATCCAGAGTCTGTCTCTCGCCTGAGCCCATCTTTCTCTTCCTCCCCAACATCAGTCAAGCTCCAAGTGCCAAAGATTTCTACTGGTGTCTTCTGCCCCATACCTCCTCCCCAGCCTTCCTTCTTTCCCTCATCTCATTTCTGAACTATTACAAAAGCCTGCTCAGCACTTCCTTCTAGAGTCCTCTTAAATCCTAATTCTATATGACTAAGAGTAAACCATCTGTGATTCAGGCCTGCTCACACCACTTTCCTTGGAAAAATCCTTCTGTGGTTTCTACTGCCCACACTTTCAAGTATAAACATTTTAGATAAACAGGGATAGGCATTTACAAATGGCCCTGCCAACTGCCCCAGACCCATCCTCTAGATCTTTCATTTTCTACTTTTATCAAAACAAATCTTTCCTGATATTATCAATTTAACTGGGATTTCGCTCTCTCCGGGGCCCTTCTCCCTGGGACTCCCACCTGGCACTGGCTGTTTTCCAGACTCCTCTCATCTTTCAACACAAGTCGACAGCCTCCTGTCCTCCAAGAATGCTTCGATAGCTATCTAAGCTGGGTAAAGCATCCCCATAACAGATAGGAGAATGTACCTGTAGCACCAGCGTGATTCTCCCTCGGCAAAGCCAAATCACCGTTATAGAGTCCAAGGCCATACACTAGGCCAGTAAATCGAAATGAGTTGTTGAGGCAAGGAATAGTGACTTTACTCAGAAAGCTAGCAGACTGAGAAGATGATGGACTAGTGTCCCAAAGAACCATGATGCCCAAGTTAGAATCCAAGCTTCTTTTTTACTAAAAGGGGAGAGGTTGCAGTTGGTTGGGGCAAACTTCTTGGGGTCAGAATATTTGTTCTTGCAGTTGTCCACAGAGGTCAGGTCATGATGTTCCCATTCATCTTCAACAAGATGAATGTTATTCTCTGTTCTGCAACTTTTTATCTCTATGTGAATAGGAACAGGCTTCCCCAATGACTCAATAGGTAAAGAACCTGCCTGCAATGCAGGAGATGCAAGACACCCAGGTTCAATCCCAGGTTTGGAAAGAGCCCCTGGAGGAGGAAATGGCAACCCACTCCAGTATTCTTGTCTGAAAAATCCCATGGACAGAGGAGCCTGGCAGGCTACGGTCCATGAGGTCTCTAAAAGTCAGACAGGACTGGGCATGCATCCACCCTCATGAATGAGAAAATGTTACACTCTGAGCCTTGTGAATGGGCTATCCTGCATGTTTCAGGCTATGGGCAACATTCTTGCAGCAAAAGCAATAGCATACAAAGGTTAAAGTAAAAGGAAGGTTCAATATGAAGTCAGATTCATTCTTCCCTGTTAGATTACATGGAAACAATCTATTGAAATGATTTCCTGCAGTGTAAATTTTGCATCTTGTTCATCCCAGTGACTAGCATGATTAGGGAGAATGACAGGTTGTGAATAAATACATGCCCAGCATTCTTCTACACCTTTTCATGTGTGATTTCTTATTTGCTTAAAAGGCTAATTACCTGCTGATCAGGTTCTCCCAGTCCATGCGTGGGAAACACTAAGAGGAATTCGAATTTCCCGTGGAAAGCAACATGGACTCTCGGCCTCCCCCATGCCTCTCACATTTCAGTATCTCAAAGCAAGTTGAGGCGGACAAGGGAAGAAAACAGCTGAAATGAAAATGGTTAAGTTAATTAATTGCGAGCTTGCTTGTAGGACCAGCTCGTTTATTTAATCAGTTGCCTAGTAACCCTGCCTGCGTATGAGGTAAATCTGATCATCCTGCCTCTGAGCAAGTCATGGGCCAGTCTGTCTACCAGCCACCAGCACTCCCTTCCTGCTTTCACAGGTTCGAGTTGGAAACACCAAATTCACCCCCTGCCCAAGAGCAGGGAGCTTGTGAGGTGTAAACAATATTTCCCCTCTCCACCTCTGTGCTCTGTCTCCCTCTACAGATTCTGCAGCTGAGGGACCAAGGTCTTTGCATCATCATGACCTTCACCTGGCGAATCAGAGGACAAGTAAAAGGACTTACATCTGCCTTCCTTCTAGAGCAACCTGCAGACCAGGTGCCAGACGCGCAGCCCAGCTCTCGAAACTATCACCACTTCTGTTCCCACATCGATAAACAAGTCATGTTTCCACACAACAGCGCATGTTAGGGCCTCTGCCCAGAGCAGAACTGAGAGGCCCCGGCAAAGAGCAGGCTTTGGGCTGTTGGTTTCGTGTCTGTGAGCTTTTCTGAGGGACCTTAAGTGGGAAGAGAGAATAAATGCTGAGTGTAATCACGAAAGACCAGCTCAAGACAAACTGTGCAGTTTGCTTTCCTGGCTGGGAAAAAAAAAATAATAACTCACATACTGACAGGCAAGAGAGTGCCGAGGACTCTTTTGGTGCTAGATTTATTGGAGGATTTGACAAGGATTTGCTTGCAGTTTTTCACCCCCTTATGCTATTCTCTTTGCAGGTTGTTTTGAACGTCTCTCCTCCATCTTTATCCCGAGCCATCCTCGTTCTTCGGCCAAATAAAAAGGAAACATCAATGCAATAAAGACCCATGTTTCTGCTTCGACACACCATGACCACATTCTTATACTATTACGAGGTGGGCTTTTTTTTTTTCCTTCTATTTGTCAGTCTCTGTGGATAAAAGACTCCATCTTCCATAAAGAATTCCCACCAGAAATCTTTATAAACCCTCCATCAGAGAGACACTCTGCCATCGTGCTGTGCAAAAGCTAATCTAATTAAGACAGGATCTGCTAAATTTAATAGCCTGCTATGAATTTTTACAGACATCTGGTAGCTGGAAGTTGGAGCAGCTCTAACATATAAAATTCACATTGTCCAGATGACCAATAGAGGGTCAACTCTTTCCCTTCTTTGGGGAGCTAATATTATTTTGGTATGGATGTGGTTTTCAAACCATGATATCCTTACAGGTAAATGCGCTGGAAAGGACACTGAGGAGAGAAACTTCTAAATCTCTATTTTCCATCTGCAAAATGAAGGCAATGATATATCCATCCTGAGGTTCGTTTATGGATAAATTTGAAAATGTATACACGGGGCCCACTTCACGGGCAGCCCAAACAATGTACTGTGTTAGCAGACCCCTGGCTTGATGTGATACTCTGCTGTTTTCTCTTGAAATTCTTCATTTTTGAACAAGGGGACCTGAATACTTTACTTTACACTGGGCCCCACAGATTATGTAGTGGATCCTATGTGCATAAAATTCTCTGCATAATGCCTATAAGAATCGCAAAATACTTATTTCAAGGCTTTCTGTGGCGGAGCATGCGTGCTCACTTTCGACTTTTTGTGACCCCGTGGACTATAGACCCCCAGGCTCCTCTGTCCGTGGAATTCTCCAGGCAAGAATACTAGACCGGGTGGCCATTTCCTCCTCCAGGGGATCTTTCCGAGCCAGGGATCTAATCTGAGTCTCCTGCATCTCCAGTATTGGCAGGCGATTCTTTACCATTGAGCCACATGGGAAGATCCCCCATACTATCCTCCTGACCAAATTATGAAATTTGAACTATGTAATAGGTTTTCAAGTAGGACAACTCCTTGACCAGCAGTTCTATCTAAGAAGCCCTACCACCACCTCCCCCAACAAGGTCCGTATATATTTGTAGAAAATGAAACCATGCTAATGTACAGATTACATTTCATATATGCCTAGATGCTTGTATGAGCAAAAATTACCAATTATACAAAACTCACAGTTGGCAAATTTTCCCTGACCTAGAGAACTAATATCAGGGATTGGTTTCTAGTGGGTAACCTAATTTCCACATCATTTTGTCCTTCTTATTTTTGTTTTGTCTTACCCCATGTATGTTTTATCCAAAAAAGCCTAAAGGGCTTCCCAGGTAGTTCAGCTGGTAAAGAATCCACCTGCAATGCAGGATACCCTGGTTCCATCCCTGGGTCAGGAGTATCCCCTGGACAAGGGATAGACTACCCACTCCAGGATTCTTAGGCTTCCCTGGTGGCTCAGACAGTACAGAATCTGGCTGCAATGTGGGAGACCTGGACTCAGTCCCTGGATTGGGAAGATCCCCTGGAGGATGAAATGGCAACATGTGCCATTATTCTTGCCTGGAGAATCTCCATGGACAGAAGAGCCTGGTGGGCTACAGTCCATGGGGTCACAAAAATTCAGACACAACTGAACGACAAAGCACACAAAAAATTGTAAAACCTAGTTTTGTTTTACTTAGATCCCAATAACCCTATCTATACACATATATAAATATATATTCACTCCTAACTTTTGTTGTTTTAAAAGATACAGCTGGGTAAGTCATTCGTTGTTCAGTCACTCAGTCATGTCCAACTCTGTGCAACCCCAAGGACTGCAGCATGCCAGGCTTCCCTGTCCATCACCAACTCACAGAGCCTACTCAAACTCATGTCCATCGAGTTGGTGGTGCCATCCAACCATCTCATCCTCTGTTGTCCCCTTCTCCTCCTGCCTTCCATCTTTCCCAGCATCAGGGTCTTTTCTAATGAGTCAGTTCTTTGCATCAGGTGG
>NW_011494720.1:5503970-5528803 GCF_000754665.1 Bison bison bison
CCCCTTCTCCTCCTGCCTTCCATCTTTCCCAGCATCAGGGTCTTTTCTAATGAGTCAGTTCTTTGCATCAGGTGGCCAAAGTATTGGAGCTTCAGCTTTAGTATCAATCTTTCTGATGTTTATTCAGGATTGATTTCCTTTAGGATGGACTGGTTTGATCTCCTTGCAGTCCAAGGGACTCTCAAGAGACTTCTTCACCACCACAGTTTAAAAAAAACTGATGCTTTTGAACTGTGGGTAAGGCATAGCTTACTCAAAATCCAACCAATTGCCCAGGAATCTAGAAGCATGAAATCTAGAGTTCCATTCCAGACTCAAAGCCAGTATTTGATACATAATGGGGTTGATGGATGTTCCCTCTACTTCCATTGCATTCCATAGTCCACTTCCCATGGGAAAGAAAGGAAGGGTCTCATGTTCTTTCATTGGAGACTCCACCCACTGAGTCTCCTGGACTCCAGAAGGCACATGCACTTGGGCAGCTCTCTGTATCACAGGAAAACAAGAAGTCTAGCAACCCACTGAAAATGTATGTTCTGACAATGTTTTGCTTCAGGGCCACTGAAAAACACAGTGCCTAGTAGGCTTTGAAGTGAGAGGTGGAATCCCTGTAGATGAGATTTTTCCGAAGTATCTGAATGAAAGTTTTTCCTAGCCACCTCACCAGAGCGTCGGATGGATGACCTAGTGGGCCTGCATACTCAGTCACGTCCTGTGTTGAGCCCTGACTCTTTGCAACCCCATGGATGGTAGCCTGCCAGGCTCCTCTGTCCATGGAATTTTCCAGGCAAGAATACTGGAGTGGGTTGCCATTTCCTACTCTAGGGGATCTTCCTGACCCAGGATCAAATCTGTCTCTCTTGTGTCTTCTGTTTTAGCAGGCTGATTCTTTGCCACTGAGCCACTGGCAAGCTCCCTGGAT
Source organism: Bison bison bison (assembly GCF_000754665.1). NCBI lineage: Eukaryota > Metazoa > Chordata > Mammalia > Artiodactyla > Bovidae > Bison > Bison bison. The sequence goes on from NW_011494720.1 coordinate 5,504,893, forward strand.
GACCTTGGGCAATGACAAAAACATATGGCGCACACACAGTCAGCCTGGGTAATTACCATGTTAATAATTAAACATGTATTCAGCACTTTTGTTGAATTCTATGGATTACCCAGGGGGCTTGTGGACAAAGGTTAAGTTGATTAGCCAATTCTCAAAACGCTAGTGCAAGACATTCCCTACCTCTTTTTGCCCTGAGTTCTAGTGTCTCATGATAAAACCAAGATATCCTCCTAAATGGAGGAATAAAATTCCTTCAGAATCATTGTACTCTATTCCTTTGGGGCAATTAGCTTTTAAAGCAAACAAACACAAGAAAACAAACAAGGAGAATAAGAGAACGTTTGCTCACTCTATTATATACGTTTCATAAATTACCTGTCTTTTCTGACAACAGTGCTACATCCAGTACTGGACTCCTTTACTGCTCTGGTCTCGGGCTGTTTCTCTGCTCCAGTCTGTGCGGGACCCTAGAAAACGGCTGCACAAGGGTGGGGAGGCACTTTGAACGAGGGTGCATGGCTGACAGTCAGTGGATATTGGAAAATGAGGGTGGAGGTCATCTCCTGCTTTTCCCAATGCCTCCTGGCTGTGGTTCTGCATGTTTGCAATTCCAGTTTCCAAAAAAATCCTGTGCAGGGCATAAACCATATCTGTTGTTCGAGCTGGAAGTTCCTGGAATTAAGCTGAGATCTCATAAACCTTGACTGTTTATGTGTCTGAGGTGACACCCTGGCATCTGTAACTATTTTGTGCCTCACTTGGCTTCACGTTCGCTTTCCTTTCCAGCAGTGCCTGGAACATAGAAAGGGCAGAATAGGTATGTGTTAAGTGAATAAATCAAGAGGAACAGTGGTATTGCTCCCTTGGGTTCTAAGAGGCCCAAGGTACCTTTAACTCCATGCCCCATCTGTTTCAGCCTGTCTCTTACTACTGCTTGTCAGAAAAAAGATAACTACCTTCTTAGAGTCTTGCTAAAGAGACACATGTTGGCTGGTTGAGGTCATAGCGGGGGCAGCATAATGGAACAGTGAAAAGCACAGATATCAAGCCAGATTCGCTGGAAAGGAATCTGCACTCACTACTTACTAACCATACAACCTTGCATAAGTGGCCTAACCTTTCTGTGCCTCATTTTCCTAATCTGTAAAATGGAGATAATAAAGTTCCAATATAATACAAATGTAATAGAATGAAATAGTTAATATTTTAAAGTGCTTAGAATGATGCTAGCACATAAGTACCATATAAATGTTTACTAAATGAATAAAATAAAAAATAATACTAATTCATGAATGACAAATAAGCTTTGGCATCAGAGTGAACATATGTTTACTGGTAAGAGATACCTGAAATCATGTTAGGAGGGAATTCAGAGCTACATTTGGGCTCAGATGAAAAGCAGAACCCTGGTGACTGATGATACCTTCATGGGACTCTGATAGGGGAAAGGGCAAGACATGCCCTATTTCTGCCATCCCTGATATAAGTGTGGTTTTTGCTACGTAATATCTTCCCAAAACCAGGGGAAGTGAATCACAAGAATAGAAAGCTTGAATAAGTATTTTTTGAGAATCATTTCTGTGTAGATATTATGCTGGATGTTAAAACACAAAGATGAGTAAGATAATCATTGTTTTCAAGCTATTTAGAGACTAGGAGAAGTGGGTCCGTGACTTAGAAGTTAAAACACAGTGTGCAATTGCAGACTGCAAACACAGAGCTTTGAGAGCACAAGAAGAGAACAATTAACACACTCCACCACGGGAGGGGACACAGAATCTTTGGGGGAATCCACATTCTATGAAAGATCATATGCCATTTGAATTGCCCTCTTGTCATAAACAACTATGCTAATGGACAAATACAGGAAACAGTGGCCTTCAGACAATGGACAACAACCAGCACTGGACTGTGACCCCAGAGAGAAAGAGAACAAGGTGAATCTTCTGACCATTCTAGCCGACTGACCAGAGGCAGATTCAGTTCAAGTCACGGAGAGGACTAGCCCAAACAGAGCTCTGCTGTATGACCAGTGCAGTTCAGTTCAGTTCAGTCGCTCAGTCGTGTCCGACTCCTTGCGACCCCATGAACTGCAGCACACCAGGCCTCCCTGTCCATCACCAACTCCCCGAGTTCACCCAAACTCATGTCCATCGAGTTGGTGATGCCATCCAGCCATCTCATCCTCTGTCATCCCCTTCTCCTCCTGCCCCCAATCCCTCCCAGCATCAGAGTCTTTTCTGATGAATCAACTCTTTGCATGAGCTGCCCAAAGTATTGGAGTTTCAGCTTTAGCACCATTCCTTCCAAAGAACACCCAGGACTGATCTCCTTTAGAATGGACTGGTTGGATCCCCTTGCAGTCCAAGGGACTCTCAAGAGTCTTCTCCAACACCACAGTTCAAAAGCATCAATTCTTTGGCAGTATGGTGGTGTGTAAAAGATAAAGATGGAGTCTAGGTAGCTGAGGAAGCTAGAACTGTGGGATGAAGTACGAGAAAGCAGGCAGTTTCACAGAAAGAAAACTGAGGAGCTCTATTAAGGGCAACCTTGAATTGTGGTCTCAGTACCAATCTGTTCACAAATTGTAAAATACATTCAAGGAAGGAAAAGAAAACATGAATGGGAGGATAAATATGGCTGCTGTACTTGAAATATAAAAAAAATATATTGAAATTCTAGAAATAATGTAAAATATCTGAACTAAAAATTCCTTAGTATCAATTTACAACAAATATCTTCAACTTATTAAAGTTTGCCTTCACATTATATTACCACCTTTCACATACAGTGTAAGAATCTTACAACAGTATACTTTCATCCTATCTTTGTGCATTGTTATCACATACTTTACTCCTGAATAGTTTATAAATCCCACAATAAATACAAGGCTATTGCTTTTTAACAGTCATCTTTTAAAGAAATTTAAAAATAAGGAAAGAAGTGCCTTTCATATTTACACACAGGTTTACCATTTGGAGCTCTAAACATTCTTTTTTCCAGGTCCACATATCCATCTGGCAAAATTTCCCTTTTGTTGTATAAGTTCTTTTAACACTTCTTTTAGCATGTCTTCAGTAATAAATTCTCTTAGCTCTTGTTGATCCTAAATTTTTTATTTTGTCTGCATATTTAAAAGATACTTTTTCTGGATGTAAAATTTTGGATCGACATTTTATCCCCAGCATTTCAAATATGCCATTTCATTTTCTAATGGCCTTCGTGACTTCAAATGAAAAATATGCTACCATTCTTTTCTTTGTTTCTGTGTTTAAATTGTGTCTTGTATCTCTGGCTGCTTTTAAAATTGGTTCTTTATCACATTTTTATTTATCACACATGATTATAATGTGTCTTTTTGTGTTTTTTGTCTTGTGGTTCTTCTGCTTAGGATCCACTGAACATCTTGGATATCTGTTGTTTTAGTTTTCATCAGTTGGAAAACATTTCAGGCATTATGATTTCAAATGATTTTTCTTTGCCCCTACATTTCTTCTACTTTTGGGGAATTCTTTTCTCTGTATATTCATTTTTAATAGTTTCTGTTGCTATGGCTTCAAAGTCTCTGATTATTTTTTTTTAATTGAAGAGTCTAACTTGCTTAGTAATTGATAGAATGATTAAAAAATTAATAAAGCTATAAAATACTTGAAACTATTTTATACTTGATTTTTTTTTACTTGAAAGACTTTTAAAAAGTTTGCTAGTTGACATTTGTACAATATTCCACACAAAAGCAGAAAACACATTATTTTCAACTGCAAATGAAACATTCACCAGGCTAAATCATGTTCTGAACAAGAAGACAAAGCATAGTGAAGTTTAAAGGTATAAAATATAACCATATTGAAAGTAAGCTGCTACTGCTACTGCTAAGTCACTTCAGTCGTGTCTAACTCTGTGTGACCCATAGACGGCAGCCCACCAGGCTCCCCCGTCCCTGGGATTCTCCAGGCAAGAACACTGGAGTGGGTTGCCATTTCCTTCTCCAATGCATGAAAGTGAAAAGTGAAATTGAAGTCGCTCAGTCATGTCCAACTCTTCTCGACCCCATGGACTGCAGCCTACCAGGCTCCTCCATCCATGGGACTTTCCAGGCAAGACTACTGGAGTGGGTTGCCATTGCCTTCTCCAGAAAGTAAGCTAGAAATCAATAAAAAACATATTTCTGAAAAAGTACCAAATATAAGAAATGTTTTTTTAAAACTCCCTTAAAAAATTAGAGAACTATTTTAACTAAATGAAAATGAAAACACAACATACCAAAATCTATGGGAAAACAGGTAAAGTATTTAGAGGGAAATTTTATTTTATTAAAACGTTCTATTAGAAACTTACAACTCTATGAAATCTATTATTTAATCTCATATATAAAAAATTAGGAAAGGGGGAGGGGGTAAATAAAACCCCAAATAAGCAGAAGAAAAGAAATAATAAAGATTAAAATGGAAGGTAATAAGATAGAAAACAGGAAAACTATAGGGGAAAAGATCAATATAATAAGAAACTAGTATTTTTTGAAAGATCAATAAAATTGATAAACTTCCAACAAGAGATTAAGAATGACAAAAAAATTAATATCAAATTAAAGAAAGAATACTACTACAGTTTCTACATGCTCTGAAAGCATTATATAGAATTATCATGAAGCATTTCAGCTCAGTTCAGACTCTCAGCCGTGTCCGACTCTTTGGGAACCCATGAACTGCAGCACACCAGGCCTCCCTGTCCATCACCAACTTTCGGAGTTTACTCAAACTCATGTCTGTTGAGTTGGTGATGCCATCCAATCATCTCATCCTCTGTCATCTCCTTCTGCTCCCACCTTCAATCTTTCCCAGCATCAGGGTCTTTTCAAATGAGTCAGTTCTTTGCCTCAGGTAGCCAACGGATTGGAGCTTCAACTTCAACATCAATCCTTCCAGTGAATATTCAGGACTGATTTCCTTCAGAATGGACTGGTTGGATCTCCTTGCAGTCCAAGGGACCCTCAAGAGTCTTCTCCAACACTGCGGTTCAAAAGCATCAGTTCTTCGGTGCTCAGCTTTCTTTATAGTCCAGCTCTCACATCCATACATGACTACTGGAAAAACCATAGCATTGACTATATGGACCTTTGTTGGCAAAGTAATGTCTCTGCTTTTTAATATGCTGTTTAGGTTGGTTATAACTTTTCTTCCAAGGAGCAAGTGTTTTTTAATTTCATGGCTGAAGTCACAATCTGCAGTGATTTTGGAGCCAAAAAAAAAGAAAGTCTGTCACTGTTTCCATTGTTTCCCGATCTATTTGTCATGAAGTGATGGGACCAGATGGCACGATCTTAGTTTTCTGAATGTTGAGTTTTAAGCCAGCTTTTACACTCTCCTCTTTCACTTTAGTTCTTTATTTTTTAGTTCATTAGTTCTTCACTTTCTGCCATAAGGGTGGTGTCATCTGCATATCTGAGGTTGTTGATATTTCTTCCAGCAATCTTGATTCCAGCTTGCACTTCATCCAGCCCAGCATTTCTCATGATGTACTCTGCCTATAAGTTAAATAAGCAGGGTGACAATATACAGCCTTGAGGTACTCCTTTCCCAATTTGAAACCAATCTGTTGTTCCATGTCCAGTTCTAACTGTTTCTTTCTAATCTGCATACAGATTTCTCAAGAGGCAGGTCATGTGGTCTGGTATTCCCATCTCTTTCAGAATTTTCCACAGTTTATTGTGATCCACACAGTCAAAGGCTTTGGCATAGGCAATAAAGCAGAAATAGATGCTTTTGTGGAACTCTCCTGCTTTTTCAATGATCAAACAGATGTTGGCAATTTGATCTCTGGTTCCTCTGCCTTCTTTAAAACCAGCTTGAGCATCTGGAAATTCACATTTCACGTACTGTTGAAGCCTGGCTTAGAGAATTTTGAGCATTACTTTACTAGTGTGTGAGATGAATAATTTTGTGCAGTAGTTTGAACATTCTTTGGCATTGCCTTTCCTTGGGATTGGAATGAAAATTGACCTTTTCCAGTCCTGTGGCCACTGCTGAGTTTTCTAAATTTGCTGGCATATTGTGTACAGTACTTTCATAGCATCATCTTTTAGGATTTGAAATAGCTCAACTGGAATTCCATCATCTCCACTAGCTTTGTTCATAGTGATGCTTCCTAAGGCCCACTCAACTTCATACTCCAGGATGTCTGGCTCTAGGTGAGTGATCATGAAAAATTTAGCACCAAGAAATTTTACAACTTGGATGAAACAAACAAATTCCTAAAAGACACAAATTATGAAAGTTTGTTTATTAAAACAGAAATACATAAGCTGAATAACCCTTTGCCTATTGAAGAAACTGAATTTGTAGTTAAAATTTCCATAAAGAATACTCAGGTCTGGATGACTACAGTGGTGAATTCTACCAAACATTTTAAATTCCACTTGTCTTCTGGAAAACAGAAAAAGCAAAAGTTCCTTCTAGCCCTTTTATGAAACCAGCAGAGTCTTGGTATCAGAACTAGAGGAAGATATTATAAGAAAAGAAAACTGTAGACCAAATTCGAAACACAGAGGCAAAAATATTTAACAAATTTCTAGGAAATTGGACTAAGCAATTAATGAAAAATTAATTCATCATAACCAATAGGGCTTATTTGAAGAATCAAGAGTTGGACTAACATTAGGAAAAAATCAACTTTATTCACAATATTAACAAGAGAATAAATATATGTTCATTTCAATAGAGGAGCAAAAGAACTTGATAAAATTTAATATCTACTCATTAAAAAAAAAACTCTCAGCAAACTTTAAACTGAGCAATTTCTGGGTTACTATGAAGAGCAGGTAAGTAATGTGAAAGAGAAAATTATCTTAGCTGAAAAGAGAATTCGTTGGTAGATTACATTCAAATCCTGACAGATATAAAAAGCAAAACCTTAAAATCCAGGATTTTAGGAACTACCTTGAGTCAATGCAGAGAAACCTGATGGGCTGCAGTCCATGGGGCCACAAAGAGTCAGACACGACTGAGCAACTAACACTACTACTATGCTATCTTCACTGTCTCTCTTCTAAAAGTTCCAACTATCCCTATCCTGATTTCCCTTTGAGTGTGGAGGGTAGAGGCACGATGGAGGTACCTTGGTTGAGACAGAGTCACTTGTTTTCCAATATCCATTTTCCCTTTCATTGTAGATTCCCCTTGCTTTCACCTTGATCCATTTTCCTTTTCATTGTAGATTCCCCTTGCTTTCACCTTGGCACTTGGCCACTCAGCCGTAGACTAACTACCCTGCTTGCACTGGTACTACAGATTTTCAGACTGGTGGGATTTCAGTGAAAACCACACATGCAAATCCTTGGTCATCTTCTTGGGCAGGCTTGTTTTGCACTTGCTCCTTTCTGTTGGCTGGAACAAGGCAAAGCCACCTGGCTAGCCTGGGTCCCTAGATGACTTGTTGCCTTTTTTGGTTGTTTTTTGTTTTTTGTTTTTTCTATAACAGAGACATGAACCTCCTTCTTATGACTCTTTGTTATAGTGCATGCCCAGTATCCTAAATACTGTGACGGTGTAACGTGCATTGGAAAAGCTGTAGAATCTGCAGTCAGAAAAACCCAAGTTCAGAGTGCACACTTTCCACCCACCGAGCATGTGTTCCCAATAGTAGAGTGACAATAAAACTCTTCCAAAGGTTTACACGGTTACGGCTTTACAAGCATTATAGTGTCTGAACCTCGGTATTTATGGCTTATCATTAACTTCATTGGAGGTGGTTTAGTCACAAAGTCAAGTCCGACTCTTTGTGATCCCATGGACTGTAACCCACCAGGCTCTCTGTCCATGGACTTCTCCAGGCAAGAATATGGGAGTAGGTTGCCATTTCCTCCTCCAGGGGATCTTCCCCACTCAGGGATTGAACCTGGGTCGCCTGCATGACAATCAGATTCTTTACCAACTGAGCCACCATTGGCCATACACAAATGCCTACCAAAAGCCCTAGTATCTGGGCCCTTACCTTCCCTCCTCAGTTCTCGGAAAGGAGCAATCACCACCATAAAACTCACGCCAAAAGCTGAGGCCCATCCTCACAGGCAGGGTGGGAAGTCTTCAGGGGTTCAGCTTTCCTAAGCTTACTTGAAGTGAAGTTGCTCAGTCATGTCTGACTCTTTGTGAGCCCATGAACTGTAGCCTGCCAGGCTCCACAGTCCATGGGGTTTTCCAGGCAAGAATACTGGATTGGGTTGCCATTTCCTTCTGGAAGGTATCTTTCCCACCCAGGGATCAAACCCAGCTCTCCCGCACTAGAGGCAGACTCTTTACCGTCTGAGCCACCCATCTCCCATCTATTACTTCGTGGAAGCCACGGTGACAACACCACTCTGTCCTGCTGTCAAATCATGTGCTTTCCCTGAGCTCAAAAAGCTAAAAATTGAAGACAAAACACTACCTCCATGATCCCCCAGATGGAGTTTCTGTGGTTTTAAAACCGTTGATGAGGAAATGCCTGAAAATAACTTCTCAGATGGATCAAGACCAGTGCTATGCAAGTCTTCCATAAACCCCTGGGGATGGTCCCGTCCAAAGAGATCTGTGCTCTGGATGTGCAAATTTCATATCCTCTGCAGAAATCTCAGACACACACTCGGCAACAATATCTCTCCAGATATGATGTACTGTAATGTTTACCCTTTTGAAGGAGTCACTTCTTAGTTTGCTACACAATAAATAAGCCATTTGTTTCACTCAAATCGCTTCACATAATAAAGGACTTGTATAAATTCAGCAGGAGCTCTGTCATCCCGAGGTGACGAGTTGGCATGGAAGAATTTATCTCTACCATCCACCGTATGAAAAGCTGGGGCTGCGCTTTTTCACATGGCAAAAACAGTGAGAAAGTTGCAGTTCTGGCTTGTGAATTTATCAAGAGCTGACTTCATGAAATCTTAATGAACAGATTCAAGCCAAGGCTGTGAATAACTCATTCAGGCAAACAAAGATGCATTAATGCAACATTAAGCCCAAGAAAATATAAACCTATAGGACCTGAAAATTTAGTCACTGCAGGTAAAATTAATAGTATCCCTTTGTGTATGTATATATATTTATATATGTGTATATAAATAAACTTGTATACACATATATACATACATTTGTATGTATATAGAGAGAGACAGAGAGACAATATATCTATTAAATAACATAATTCAGGTACTATGATCTAACATTGTACAATGAAACTTTCAGTAATGATGGACTTACAACTTCAGGTCAAAAGCTGCCCTTAGACTTGCCTTGAAAATTGCTGCCAGCAAGGGAAAATTTGACCTGCCCAAACTTTAGAGAGAATCTCTGAAAATATAATTTAGTATATGAAAGTATAGATGTGTAATATGTTGCAGATGCCCGATTTGTGTTTTTTTTTTTTTTCGTGGCCAGAGATGCAGAGGACCAAACTCGTCTGCCATCTTTGGGTGGTGTCTCTGAGTCAGGCTCTGTAGACACTTATGTCTTCAGGGTCGCCAGGTGGCCCCCACTCATTTCAAATACGCAGCCAGGAATGGCTGAGATCTGGGTGAATTTTCCAGCAAAACTGGGGTGGGGAGAAGGGAAGCATTTTGAGGAGCTTATTTAACCTGAAAGTCAGTTGACAGAGTGAAATTAAAGCACATATTCCTGGGATGAGGCTCAACACGTATTTGTGGGATGCTTTCTTATACGCCCCTCATACCCTACCCCAGCACAGTTTGGAAGGTGGGCAGTTTCACACTCCTTGGAGGTGAGGTTTTGCTCCTACTTGTCTAGTAGATAATAAGCCAGGACATAAACACACACTTTCTCCTGCTGGATCTCCTGCTTTTTCACTAGTACACAAGCCTCATGGTCTTTTAGTCCACCTTGTCAAGGATATATGGCTCTTTCCCTCCATATCACCTGCAAAGTGGCAAAGGCCAGAGCTGAGAGTGAAATGGAAAGGCTCTGTCCCCCAGGAATTCATCTGAATTGCAAGCGAGATTGGACTAGGGCAGGTTTCCTTGCTGCATCCATATGCATCCAGCTGGCACGACTCCTTTCTTAATGCTGCTCACATACCCAATTGAAATCAGTCTAAGCAGCTAGCTAGCACAATCTTCTTCTTAAATAAAAGTGCTTCACACTCAGAACATCCCAGAATGACAGAAAATGGACACAGAGCCACAGAGGTACCAACTGGACTATTTGAGCTAATGGTAGCTTTTCTCCCTATAAATATTTTATTATTAATTCTTTAAGCCATTAACATGAAACTCTTTACAATATTTTCATTTGGGAGGACTTGGTAAAATCATCTACTCGTCAGGTCATAGAACTGGAAGAATCTGTATGACAAATAAAAGTGATCGTATTTTGGTCGCGTGTGGTTAATTTTTCTTAGATAAAACACCAAGGAACCCAATATGGAAATGTCACAATTGCCTCCGAGTGAAAAACTCAATTTGAATATTTATGTCCATGAGGCATTCCCCAAAAATGTTTAATAAAGACAGAAAGATTGAGTCGTTGGTGTATTTTAATTTACAAAACAAAGAACATCTCAGAAATGTGATTTAGTTATTTTATTACAGACTTTAATTTCTTATTCATGCATCTTATTTTCTGTAACCCAAACAACAAGACATGTGTTACAAAGTGTCAGCATTGTCACAATTCATATCCTTTATAGTAAAACGTTGGCTATCTTGTGCACAGCCAAGCTGGGAGTCCATCAGTAATGAGGGTGTGTGTATATTCATGTACATGTGTGAAAGAGAGAGGATATTTTTATCAGTCAAGGTAAAAATAAATGAAATGGGTCACACTGCAGAAAAAATTGAATTTTCCCAGCATAGTGGCACTACCCACTATTTTCTTGTTTAAAGTACTTGTTATCTCTTATTGTTGTTGTTTTGAACTGTGGTGTTGGAGAAGACTCTTGAGAGTCCCTTGGACTGCAAGGAGATCCAACCAGTCCATCCTAAGGAGATCAGTCCTGGGTGTTCATTGGAAGGACTGATGTTGAAGCTGAAACTCCAATACTTTGGCCACCTGATGCGAAGAGCTGACTCACTTGAAAAGACTCTGATGCTGGGAAAGATTGAGAGCAGGAGGAAAAGGAATGACCGAGGATGAGATGGTTGGATGGCATCACCGACTCAATGGACAATAGTTTGGGTAGGCTCCTGGAGTTGGTGAAGGACCGGGAGGCCTGGTGTGCTGCAGTTCATGGGGTCGAAAAGAGTTGGACATGACTGAGCGACTGAACTGAACTGAACTGAATTGTTGTTCAGTTGCTAAGTTGTGTCTGACTCTTTGTGATCCCATGGACTGCAGCACGCCAGTCCTCCTGGTCCTTCACTATCTCCGAGAGTTTGCTCAAACTCATGTCCATTGAGTTGGTGAGGCTATCCAACCATCTCATCCTCTGTCACCCTCTTCTCCTTTTGCCTTCAATCTTTCCCAGCATGAAGGTCTTTTCCACCTCTATCCCTAAGTAGGATGTATGCTCTGTGAAAACAGAAGCCTTGTCTCTCTCATTCACTGTTTCCCATCACTCAAATCAGTACTCACTTCTTCACAGATGCTCAGTCAACCAGAAGCATGAAAGAATGGGTGAGCTCTCTCAGAAGTTCAATGTGTACAGACACAGGAGAAAATTATACCACAAGAATTCAGGCCCCAAGTGGCCCATGTAAACACACTCACGGGTTTTTTTAGTTAGGTCATTACCTAGTTGATTCATTAAGTAAGCTTAACTGTGGCGAAATACACCTAAGATTTACGACTATAGCCATTTTGAAGTGCAGAGTTCAGGGCCATTAAGTACATTCACCATCCATGAATGTACTTGTGTTGTGTTGATGTTGAATGTTATGGTTGTTGTATAATTATCACCACCATTCGTCCTCAGAACTCTTTCATCTTGCAAAACTGAAACTCTGTACCCATTAAACGACTCCCTATGCCTCCTTCCCCAAGCCCCCAGCAACCCCTCACTCTACTTTCTGTCTCTATGAGTTTGATTCATCTAGGTGCCTCATATAAGTAGAATATACAGTATTGTCTCCTGTAACCAGCTCCTTTCACTTACCATGATATCCTCAAGGTTCATCAATATCACAGCACGTCTCAGAAATGTCCTCCCTTTTTAGGCTGAATAGTATTCCATTTTGTGACATTAATATATTTTGTTTATTCATTCATCCATCAGTGGACACTGGGGTCACACTGGATTCTGATGGCACCTTCTTCTTTGTTTTGTGTGTTTAGGGTTCTGTTGTTTTATTTTGTTTTATTCCTTTTGAATGTATTTAGATAGGGCATGTCTTCTCCAAGTCTTCAGCCCTCACCCCCTCTCTTCCCTTGACTTCAGCCAGTGTTACCACTTACGCAGTGAGTCCATGCCTTTCAACAAAGACTAAATATTCCACTTGTTAAAGGGGCAATCAGAATAATCCATGTTATAAGTCAACAGTTAAACCAGAGAAGGATTTCTAACTAACTTCTTGCTAATTTTGGCAAGAGGATAAGAAAAATGTCCACTCCTTAAGCTAAGTCTTTTTTTTTTTTTAAGTTGATTCAACTCAATAACAGTTATCAATTACTCATAGCAGATAATGCAAGACAAAAATTTAATTTTGAATGGGAATCACTTAACTACTTAAAACCACAAGCCATGAACCCTAAAACAGCCATTCATACATAACATCATTGAAAGGGATTCAAAATTTAAATGGAGTGATTTTTATATCCATAGTTTATATACAGAATCAAAGGAAGAGTAGAATGTTACAACTGCCAATGCCTTTCTAAGTTCTTTAATCAAATTTTCTCCCTCCCTCCCTTCTTCCCTCACTTTCTTCCTTCCATCCTCCTTTCCTTCCTTCCTTCCCTCTTTCCTTCTTCCTAACAATGAAACAAGGAAGATATTGCTCTTGCTCTCATCGCATAGATGTCATCACCCACAGAGGTAAACACGTTGCCTGTGTCTGAGATGGCATGGCCAGCTAGTGGCAGAGCCAATTCCAATACACACAGTCTGGCTGGCAATTACTGCCCAAGTTTGAATCCATAGTTTGAGGGATTGCTCTCTGATTTTTAAATCCTGAATTATTCCATACTGTTCTGACCACTGACATGTCTGTCCCTGGGGGAAACTCTGGCAGGAATCAGGTAGACTGCCAGAACTCCCTTCGTTCATTCAGTGCATTTTTATTGAGAACCTATAATTTGTGAGACTTTGTACTAGCTGTGTGGATACAAGCAGAGAAACCAATACAGCTTTGACCCTTGTGACATTCAGAATCTCTAGAGGAGAAAATATTGAGCACATAGTACTCAAAATACTATTGTATTTCAACATGGAAATAATAATAGTGATGACGATATAACAGCAAAGAGCAGGGGAATCTACATATGCCCATATGTGGGTGTGTGGTTCTTCTCAAACAAAGACAATTAGTATGAAGTGTCTGACAATGAGCATGAAGTATCCTGGTGGGGGGCATTCATTCATTCATTCATTCCATTTATAGACAGTCAGAATCTATCACTCAAAACTTTATGAGCACCTAGTATGTGTCTGCACGGTGCCAGGCACTAGGCCTAGAATGATCAATAAGACAGGCATGGCCCTTTACTGTAGAGTTTGCAACTTATTGGGGAAACATAAAAAAACACAAATAAAGGAATATACAAAATATTGACAAATACTGTTCGCATTCCAAAGGAAACCAAACAGGGGTAACATAGATAATGATGTAGTGGGGGAACCACTTCAAATAAGATAGTTGATAAAGCTTCTTTGAGATGGTAATATTTCAATGGAGTCTGAAAATATGAGAAAGAGCTGGCTGTACATGAAATGGAGGGAAGAGAATAGTGGCTAAAAGGAACAGCTTGAGCAAAGTCAGGCTTCTAGGCCTTGGCAATAAGTTCAGGGGCTTCTTCTTTCACTCTTTCACCCTCTCTCTGTCTCTTCATCCCTTCCTTCATTCCTTCCTTTCTCTTTTTTGACATAATTAGACAAGATCTGATTTCCATTAAGAAGATGCTCTTGTTGCCATGTGAAGTATGGATTGAAAAAATAAAGTAAAAGTGTTAGTCACTCAGTCATGCCTGACTCTTTGAAACACCACGGACTGTAGCCTACCAGGCTCCTCTTGTCCCTGGAATTCTCCAGGCAAGAATACTGCAGTGGGTTGCCATTCCCTTCTCCAGGGAATCTTCCTGACCCAGGGATCAACCCAGGTCTCCTGCACTGCAGGCAGATTCTTTACTGCAGAATGATTCATCTGAAACACCAGGGAAGCCCAAAGTATGGATTCAGTCACTTAGTCATGTCTGACTCTTTGCGACCCCCTAGACTGCAGCACACCAGACTTCCCTGTCCATCACCAACTCCTGGAGCTTGCTCAAACTCATATCCATTGAGTCAGTGATGACATCCAACCATCTCTTCCTCTGTTGTCTCCTCCACCTGCCTTCAATCTTTCTCAGCACCACAGTCTTTTCCAAGGAGTCAGTTCTATGAATCAGGTGGCCAAAGTATTGGAACTTCAGCTTCAGCATCAGTCCTTCCAATGAATATTCAGGACTGATTTCCTTTAGGATGGACTGGTTGGATCTTCTTGCAGTCCATGGAACTCTCAAGAGTCTTCTCCAACATCATAGTTCAAAAGCATCAGTTCTTCAGCCCTCAGTGTTCTTTATAGTCCAACTGTCACATCCATACATGACTACTGGAAAATCATAACTTTGACTAGATGGACTTTGTTGGCAAAGTAATATCCCTGCTTTTTAATATGCTGCCTAGGTTGGTCATAGCTTTTCTCCCAAGGAGCAAGCACCTTTTAATTTCATGGCTGCAGTCACCATCTGCAGTGATTTTGGAACCCAAAAAGAAATAAAGTCTGTCACTGTTTCCATTTTTTCCCCATCTATTTGCCATGAAGTGATGGGATCAGATGCCGTGATCTTCGTTTTTTTGAATGTTGAGTTTTAAACCAGCTTTTGCACTCTCTTTCTTCACTTTCATCAAGAGGCTCTTTAGTACTTCGCTTTTTGCCATAAGGGTTGTGTCATCTGTGTATCTGAGGTTATTGATATTTCTCCCAGGAATTTTGATTCCACCTTGTGCTTCTTCCAGCCTGGCATTTCTCATGATGTACTCTGCATATAAGTTAAATAAGTAGGGTGAAGATACACAGCCTTGACATACTCCTTTCCCTATTTGGAACCAGTCCATTGTTCCATGTCCAGTTCTAACTGTTGCTTCTTGACCTGCATACAGATTTCTCAGGAGGCAGATAAGGTGGCCTGGTATTCCCATCTCTTGAAGAATTTTCCACAATTTGTTGTGATCTACACAGTCAGAGGCTTTGGCATAGTCAAGAAAACAGAAGTAGATGTTTTTCTGGTATTCTCTTGTTTTTTCTATGATCCAGTGGATGTTGGCAATTTGATCTCTGGTTCCTCTGCCTTCTCTAAATCCAGCTTAAACATTTGGAAGTTCACAGTTCATGTACTATTGAAGCCTGGCTTGGAGAATTTTGAGCATTACTCTGCTAGCATGTGAGATGAGTGCAATTGTGTGGTAGTTTGAACATTCTTTGGCATTGCCCTTCTTTGAGATTGGAATGAAAACTGACCTTTTCCAGTCCTGTGGCCACTGCTGAATTTTCCAAATTTGCTGGCATATTGAGTGCAGCACTTTCACAGCATCGTCTTTGATTTCACAGCATCGTCTATATCGATTTGAAATAGCTCAACTGGATTTCCATCACCTCCACTAGCTTTGCTCATAGTGATGCTTCCCAAGGCCCACTTGACTTCACATTCCACAATGTCTGGCTCTAGGTGTGATCAATGGTGATCACACCATTGTGGTTATCTGGCTCTAGGTATGATCAATGGTGGTCACACCATTGTGGTTATCTGGGTCATGAATATCTTTTCTGTACAGTTCTTCTGTGTATTCTTGCCACCTCTTCTTAATATCTTCTGCTTCTGTTAGGTCCATACAATATCAAAGAGTCCAAAATGCAGTACTTGAGTGCAATCTCAAAAATAACGTAATGATCTTTGTTCATTTCCAAGGCAAGCCATTCATTATCACAGTAATCCTAGTCTATCCCCCAATCAGTAATAAAGAAGAAGCTGAAGTTGAATAGTTCTATTCATATTTACAGGACCTTCTAGAACTAACACCCAAAAAAGATGTCCATTTCATCATAGTTAACTGGAATGCAAAAGTAGGAAGTCAAGAGATACCTGGAGTAACAGACAAATTTGGCCTTGGAATGAAGCAGGGCAAAGGCTAACAGAGTTTTGCCAAGAGAACGCATTGGTCATAGCAAGCAACCTTTTCTAACAAGGGAAGACTCTACACTTGGACAAATTTGGCCTTGGAATGAAGCAGGGCAAAGGCTAACAGAGTTTTGCCAAGAGAACGCATTGGTCATAGCAAGCAACCTTTTCTAACAAGGGAAGACTCTACACTTGGACAAATTTGGCCTTGGAATGAAGCAGGGCAAAGGCTAACAGAGTTTTGCCAAGAGAACGCATTGGTCATAGCAAGCAACCTTTTCTAACAAGGGAAGACTCTACACTTGGACAAATTTGGCCTTGGAATGAAGCAGGGCAAAGGCTAACAGAGTTTTGCCAAGAGAACGCATTGGTCATAGCAAGCAACCTTTTCTAACAAGGGAAGACTCTACACTTGGACATCACCAGATGGCCAACACTGAAGTCAGGTTGATTATATTCTTTGCAGCCAGAGATTGAGAAGCTCTATATAGTCAGCAAAAACAAGACTGGGATATGACTGTGGCTCAGATCATGAACTCCTTATTGCCAAATTCAGACTTAAATTGAAGAAAGTAGAGAAAACCACTAAACCATTCAGGTATGACCTAAATCAAGTCCCTTATGATTATACAGTGGAAGTGAGAAATAAAATTAAGGGATTAGATCTGATAGACAGAGTGCCTGAAGAACTATAGACAGAGGTTCGTGACTTTGTACAGGAGACAGGGATCAAGACCATCCCCAAGAAAAATAAGTGCAAAAAGGCAAAATGGTTGTCTGAGGAGGTCTTACAAATAGTTGAGAAAAGAAGAGAAGCTAAAGGCAAAGGAGAAAAGGAAAAATATACCCTTTTGAATGCAGAGTTCCAAAGAATAGCAAGAAGAGATAAGAAAGCCTTCCTCAGTGATCAAAGCAAAGAAATAGAGGAAAACAACAGAATGGGAAAGACTAGAGATCTCTTCAAGAAAATTAGAGATGCCAAGGGAACATTTCATGCAAAGATGGGCTCAATAAAGGACAGGAATGGTATGGATGTAACAGAAGCAGAAGTATGGATTAGAGATACCATTTAGAAGCATGCCAAGCAAGAATGGCTGTGTTTCAGACTCTGCATTTTCATTGTTTTGTTTTCTTTGGATGTCCTCTTCCTCCTGAGTGTAAGCTCCACCAAGGAAGTACTTCTTATTTTGTTCACTGCTGTACCCCCAGCACCTAACAGCGCCTGCAACAGTTGGCACTCAAAACAAATGTGTTGTTATTGTTAAGTAAGATAATCAGCCTCCTGAAGAATACTCTTGAAATACTTATTTTAACACTCCAAGAGAATGATCAGGATAAATTATCAGAAACATTATCTATGGTGGGGATTTGCTTGTCCTAAGAATTCTCAGCCTCACTCTGCTTTCAAGCAAAGATTTAATATCTAGAGGCAGCAGTAAGATTGCAGATCACTAAGGCTTCATTACCTTTACAAAACAGACTACAGGGCATTTACTCCTGCGCTCTGAAATATTATCATAAAACCAAACCTCACTTGTCAAAACAAACAAGCAAAGTAAATTCCGTGAGGCATTATAGCCTCAATAGCAATTGCATTATTTTTACAAGCTAATTCATAAAACCAGATAATTCATAATGGCACACTCCTTCATAGATGTGAATGTCTGAGACTCTACAGCATTAATACATCAATGCAGATGTGTAAATAACTAGACTGATCCCTCAATAAAAGTGTTTTATTCTCATCATTATTGAATAAATATGCAATCTGAATAATTTACTTCTTCTTTCCTCTCTTGAAATAATATCTCTAAAGGTGAAAATTCAGATTCCGAAAATTAAGAAAAACTACATTCAATTACAGTCTGCCAAACTTCAAGAGAGGAATATGAATAATAGCTAATAACCGTAATAGTAATAAGAATAAAGTACTTGGTATGGAAGACTCACTACTTCATATGCCTCAGCCAATTAGTCACCCAAACTTTTTCGATTATTCAAGTATTTTGATGTTATGCAAGGAAAACACATGAATAAATTGACTGCATTTTTCTTTTCTCATTCAAATGTTTTTACTCAAAGTTATTGCAACTTTTAGAGGAGTTTTTGCTTTTAAAGGCTACTTATGCACAGCATGCTTTGATTTGATTCATTGTCACAGTAAAAAACATTATCAGTCATTTGGCTAATCTCTCTCTCCTACCCTATATGTGCATAGGATAAGTAAATCCCACAGACACTAACATAAAATAACACTTAATATGCAAATGATCATTTCTGTTCCAAATTTCTTTCATATTCCAACTTGTGTAAATATAGGAAGAGCCAAACTGGTTTGAGATCCAGCTGGAGTCTTCAAAAGAATCATTCTTTATATATATTATGTAGAAAAATAAACTCATTATAAAATATAGAAA
Organism: Bison bison bison; assembly: GCF_000754665.1. Lineage (NCBI taxonomy): Eukaryota > Metazoa > Chordata > Mammalia > Artiodactyla > Bovidae > Bison > Bison bison. The sequence continues at coordinate 5,523,605 of NW_011494720.1, forward strand.
TATATATCTTGATCATTATTAAGGGCCCACAGGGTCATGTTTCCAGTTTCAGTCGATCAGAAGTCCTCACCCGAGGTCAAGCACTGGAATTAAAAGAGCTCCTAAAATTAGAGTTTCTACTTTATACTAATGACAGCTTTGTTTCCAAGACTTAATCATAACCATAGGTCTGTATCCAGTAGGTGTAATGGGCCTTATTTCTTGATCCCTGGACAACATCTGCCTCATTTGGAATGTAAATTGGTATTTCCATTTGAAATGATCATCTGTTTCTAAAGAGCCATTTTCAAACCAGTGTTTAGTAGGAAATATTTGACTAGCCTAAAATACAGTGTAATGCGAACTGAGGTGTGGGGTGGGAGGAGTGCTTGAAAAGGTGACAGATTATTGAATTGAATTGTGAAGAGAAGAAACAGGATTTAAAATAAATGGAATTGGAAAGAAATGAACAATATCTGCAAGCGCTCTTGAAATAAGACTCTATAATATAATATGAATTTGTTCTTGAAAATACCTTGACTTGAAAGCTTTTGAAATTCTTTGATGGAAATTGCTATATGAGTACAAAGCATTAACATTATTAGTAATTATTGTTATAAAACATTAGTTGAAAATAGCAACACGGGAATTTCCAGCAAGTTTCACAAGTGTAAATATCACATATCCTGCTAACGTTTTGCAAACAAATGAATGAACATATAGGCCAATTATTATTTTTACTCTTTTGGCACCTGGAAAACACACATTACAACCAGATGAGGAAAACTACGAAATGTATCAAGCTGCATTCGCTGGTTTAGAAACAGGGCTCTTAAAAGAAAATGACTTCATTGCCTACTGTGATTCCATTTAATCCATCTCATATATTCAGTAGTGTCATTTTGATCACCAACTACTTTCCAAGCCTCACACAAGGAACAACGGTCAACAGGGCATCTGAAAAAGTCCCCACCTTCAAGAAGCTAAGAGCTCGGAATATTTACTCAAGTTTAACTGCCTTTATTATTAGTGGGTATAGTAGGAACAGTATTGTTATTACTGGATTTTTTTTTTTAAGTTTTTATTTATTTAGTTTTGGCTGTGCTGGATCTTGGTTGCTGCATGTAGGTTTTCTCTAGTTGTGGCGAGTGGGGGTCCTCTTCGCTACAGGGCTTGGGTTTCTCATTTCATCGGCGTCTCTTGTTGTGGAGGACAGGTTTTAGCCATGTGGGCTTCTGTAGTTGCAGCATTTGGACTCAGTAGTTGTGGCACTAAAGCTTAATTGCTCCGTGGCATGTGGGGGTCTTCTGGGACCAGGAATTGAACCGGTGTCCCTTACATTACAATATCTTAACTTCTGGACCACCAGGGAAGCCCCTCTTTATTACTGTTTGACTGAGTCTCAACTTGAGTAAAAATATGAAATGTTTAATTTCTGGGCTTCTTGATATGCAGCCAAAGAAATTTCGGCCTTTCTTAGGACGCTCCGGCAGGGGATGGGCATGGTTCTCTATCTTCCTCCCAAATACAATGCAACTGTTTATCATTAAGTCTTAATAGGATGGGCTATTTCAAAGGACCTCTTACCTTTAACGATCTCTGCTGCTGCTGCTGCTAAGTCGCTCAGACGTGTCTGACTCTTAGCGACCCCATGGACTTCCAAGCTCCTCCATCCATGGAATTTTCCAGGCAAGAATACTGGCTTAGGATGCCATTGTCTTCTCCACTCTAGACCAAAATCTGGCCTCAGTGCATTTTTTTAAGGGAGCCCCAAACCCCAGGAGAAGTAAATACAATAAACAGTCAATGAAGATTCAACACTTAAGGGCCAAGATTGAGTGGAAATCCACAGGAGAGGTTCCTAACATAACCCCAGGGACTTGGAAGAACTGACACAGGGGGTCATGTATACACAAGGAAAAACAATATGTAGCTTCAAGTTCCTCAAGTGTATCCTGTGTATTGTTCAAATCAGGAAATTTCCCTCCAATCTGAACAGTTATCCTGGGATTCTCTCAAATTTTAATTCCCACTTCTGTATTGTCAGAGTTTTAAGGGAGCAAAGGATAATTCCAGGAAGGATAATTCATCTTATTTCTACCAGGGGAGTTAATTATCCCCTGAACAGAGGAAGATCTCTGGTTTTAAGAGCTTTGTAAACGCAACACAAGGATGAGTTGGTGAAGTAAAACGTTCCCGGGGTAGGGGGGAGAGGAACAACCAAAAAAACAAAATGAGGAGAACACCACAATACGTACACCAGGGTAGAGACAAGGAGAACCACAAGCTAATCTTGTGACTCCACTAATTAGATGCTGGGGCTTTACACAAAAGCAAGGTGTGAGGAAGTTGGAAAGGACCCACTGGAATGGCACGCAAACATGGACTGCGAAGTCTAGAGAAACTGGAAATATTTACTCTGCCAAAAGAAAGCTACGATGCAGTTTTGAGTCCATGTGTCAGCATATAAAGAGGAGTGAAGGCAGGGACCACTGAACAAGCTGAAAGGGTCGGACGCCAGCAAGGGGATTAAGGTTATGGCGGTTCCAGGAATAATCACTTGTTCACATGCTTGCAGGAGGCCAGTAACCAGATATTGGTGATTTGATTACTGCCCGGGCAGAGGAGGTCAAGACCCCTGACACTGGAGCGAACCTCCCCACCCCCTCGGGAGCCATTTCTCCACAAGTCACAGGCCCCTAAGACAAGAACCTCATTCCAGCTCCTCTGCTCCCCCAGGCAACTCCACACCCTGGCCAATCACCCACATCAATAGCAATGATCCGGAGCTCAGAGGACAAGCCGCAGTCGGATTTCCAGTAAGTGACGGGCACAAAGCAGGCAGGACTGCTTTAGGGACTTTCCATTTTCTTTCTTTCTTTTTTTTGCTTTTCTCCTTAGGAATAGTTTAAAGATTCTGATTCTTTGTGTTTTTAAATAATAAAAGAAACACAAAAATGAAATCATACAAAATTCAAAACAAGCCAGACGTCCATAAAATATAGACCTGCCTTACCAAATATGGTGGTCGACAGCCTCACGGGGTTCAAGCACATGAAATGTGGCTGCTCCAAACTGAGACATACTGTCAGCCTGAGATACACCTGGATTTTCAAGACGCTGGATGGAAACAAGATCGTCAAAGATGACATTTGTAATAATTTTATACTGATTATATGTGGAAGTGATGTGTTGGATATATCAGATTAAAAGTATATACTATTAAAGTTAATGCCATCTGTTTCTTTTTTACTTCTTAAAATGTGACAACTAGAAATTTTAAATTTATGTGGTTCACTTACGTGACTCCTGTTACATTTCTGTTGAGCAGTGCTAAGACGGAAGATGAAATGTAAGTTTCCTTTTCCCCTCAGCGTTCCTGTCCCCAGAAAAAGCACTTGTAATATTTTATGTATTCTTAAAGGCTTTTTTGATATGCAGGCAGTTAAAAATGAAGCCATTTATATGTGTTTCTGTCTTTGTTTCTCACCCAAGAGCATGCCTAAGAGATTGCTCAGTGTGTGTTTGAATGCAAGTCGCACACTGTTTGCTCTTGCTGTGTGCCTGTTGCCTGTCATTGTACAGTCTCTAAGTCCCGTCCCACCTCTTGCAACCCCACGGACTGCAGCCCACTAGACTCCTCCATCCCTGGGAAGTTCCAGGCAAGAACACTGGAGTGGGCGGCCATTTCCTTCTCCAGAGGATCTTTCCGACCCAGGGATCGAACACACGTCTTCTGCATTGGCCAGTGGATTCTTTACCACTGAGCCTCTTAGGGAAGCCTGCCTGCTGTGTGAATGTCCCCCGAATTCATCTACTGTTTTTTTCTTTGTAGAAGTTCACTTTTTTCACATTTCTATTTTTGTTTTTGTCTTAATATAAATTTATTTATTTTAATTGGAGGCTAATTACTTTACAATATTGTAGTGGTTTTGCCATACATTGACATGAATCCGCCAGGGGTGTACATGTGTCCCCATCCTGAACCCCCCTCCCACCTCCCTCCCCATCCCATCCCTCTGGGTCATCCCAGTGCACCAGCTCCAAGCATCCTGTATCCTGCATCGAACCTGGACTGGTGATTCGTTTCACATATGATAATATACATGTTTCAATGCCATTCTCCCAAATCATCCCACCCTCGCCCTCTCCCACAGAGTACAAAAGACTGTTCTATCCATCTGTGTCTCTTTTGCTGTCTCACATACAGGGTTATTGTTATTATCTTTATAAATTCTATATATATGCATTAGTATACTGTATTGGTGTTTTTCTTTCTGGCTTACTTCACTCTGTATAATAGGCTCCAGTTTCATCCATCTCATTAGAACTGATTCAAATGTATTCTTTTTAATGGCTGAGTAATACTCCATTGTGTATATGTACCACAGCTTTCTTATCCATTCATCTGCTGATGGACATCTAGGTTGCTTCCATGTCCTGGCTATTATAAACATTGAACATTGGGGTACACGTGTCTCTTTCAATTCTGGTTTCCTCAGTGTGTATGCCCAGCAGTGCGATTGCTGGGTCATATGGCAGTTCTTTCATCAAGAGGCTTTTGAGTTCCTCTTCACTTTCTGCCATAAGGGTGGTGTCACCTGCTTATCTGATGTTATTGATATTTCTTCTGGCAATCTCGATTCCAGCTTGTGCTTCTTCCATCCCAGTGTTTCTCATGATGTACTCTGCATATAAGTTAAATAAGCAGGGTGACAATATACAGCCTTGACGTACTCCTTTTCCTATTTGGAACCAGTCTGTTGTTCCATGTCCAGTTCTAACTGTTGCTTCCTGACCTGCATACGAATTTCTCAGGAGGCAGGTCAGGTGGTCTGGTATTCCCATCTCTTTCAGAATTTTCCACAGTTTATTGTGATCCACACAGTCAAGAAAGCAGAAATAGATGTTTTTCTGGAACTTTCTTACTTTTTCGATGATCAAATGGATGTTGGCAATTTGATCTCTGGTTCCTCTGCCTTTTCTAAAACCAGCTTGAACATCTGGAAGTTCATGGTTCACGTATTGCTGAAGCCTGGCTTGGAGAATTTTGTAAAGAATTACTTTACTAGCGTGTGAGATGAGTGCAATTGTGCAGTAGTTTGAGCATTCCTTGGCATTGCCTTTCTTTGGGATTGGAATGAAAACTGACATTTTCCAGTCCTGTGGCCAGTGCTGAGTTTTCCCAATTTGCTGGCATATTGAGTGCAGCACTCCCAC
>NW_011494720.1:5529032-5599840 GCF_000754665.1 Bison bison bison
GATGGACATGAGTTTGGGTAAACTCTGGGAGTTGGTGATGGACAGGGAGGCCTGGTGTGCTGTGATTCATGGGGTAACAAAGAGTCAGACAGGACTGAGTGACTGAACTGAACTCAACTGATTGCAGTTCTATTTCCAGTTTTTTAAGAAATCTCCACACTGTTCTCCATAGTGGCTGTACTAGTTTGCATTCCCACCAACAGTGTAAGAGGGTTCCCTTTTCTCCACACCCTCTCCAGCATTTATTGCTTGTAGACTTTTGGATAGCAGCCATCCCTACTGGCGTGAGATGGTACCTCATTGTGATTTTGATTTGCATTTCTCTGATAATGAGTGATGTTGAGCATCTTTTCATGTGTTTGTTAGCCATCTGTATGTCTTCTTTGGTGACATGTCTGTTTAGTTCTTTGGCCCATTTTTTTATTGGGTCGTTTATTTTTCTGGAATTGAGCTGTAGGAGTTGCTTGTATATTTTTGAGATTAATTCTTTGTCAGTTGCTTCATTTGCTATTATTTTCTCCCATTCTGAAGGCTGTGTTTTCACCTTGCTTATAGTTTCCTTTGTCGTGTACATTTCTATTTTTGTAATGACATTGCTGCTCTATGTATACTTTAACTTGTGGGTCAAAGGAAATAAGTTTTCATTTTGATAGTAACTACCAAACTGCCTTCCAAAAAGTGCCCACCAAATTACATTGCCACCTAGTACAAAGATATCCATTTTCCTACACCCTTATGAAACAAAATTTTGTCCAATTTGGCAGATAAAGTATGTATCATTTTAATTTCGTTTTCCCTGGTTACTGCTGAATTTTAGTATTTATCCATATGTTTATAACTAGTACCTTGACTAAACAGAAAACAACTTTATTCAGTCTCACAGCTTTCATGTTCAAAATCCAGTCCGGATTTCAGACTTTTCCACGTTTTCTTCTTCTTCCTCATTTTTTTGTATGACATCTCAGACAAATTCTTTTGCACTTGCAATGACTAATAGAGAGCAAAAGTCTTTTCATCTCTTTCAATCTCAGGGGCAACCTTGTTTCAGGCACTAAAATGTCCAGTCCAGACTCATAAGTACATACTTCTTCATTCAACTTAAAGCTGCTCTGTTAGGCTGCCCTGGTGGATCAGTGGTAAAGAATCGCCTGTCAATGCAAGACACACAGTTACAGTCTCTGGAACATGAAGATCCCACAGGCCTCGGAGCAACTAAGCCCATGCACCACAAGTACTGAGCCTGTGCCCTGCGGCCCAGAACCACAAGTACTAAGCCCACTTGCCGTAACTACTACAGCGCATGTGACCTGGAGCCTGTGCTCCGCACCAGTAAAAGCCACTGCAATGAGAAGCCTGTGCACCTTTAGAGAAAGAAAGAAATCGAAGTCGCTCAGTCGAATCAGACTCTTTGCGACCCCATGGACTGTAGCCTACCAGGCTTCTCTGTCCTTGGGATTTTCCAGGCAAGAGTACCGGCGTGGGTTGCCATTTCCTTCGCCAGGGGATCTTCCCGACCCAGGGATCGAACCCAGGTCTCCCACATTGCAGGCAGACGCTTTACCCCATGAGCCAACAGGGAAGCCCAACTAGAGAGTAGTCCCCCAAGGAAAGCCCTCATACCAGGAAGACCCAGAACAGCGAAAAATAAATAAAGAAAATTATTTATTAAAGAAATAGGCCATCCTTCAGCTCCTCTTCGGGCTTTAGTCTTCCTCCCCGATCCCACCTCCTTCTCCATCTCCAGGGAGGCAGAGGCCAGTGCAGTGAGGATCTCAGTTCCTCCTCCCCTCCAGGATTCACTTTAACTTTTCAGCTGTGTGTGTTTTTTCTTGATGTCTGTAGAAGCTCTCTACACATCCTGGATATTAATTCTTTGTCTCGCTATATATGCTGCAACTATTTTCTCCCAGCCTGTCACTTTTTTTTTTTTAACTTTATCGTATCTTTTACCAAATATAGACTTTGAATGTTGATTTATCAATCTGTTCTTTTAACTTCTGCAGTTTGTGTGATTAGCAAAGCCTTATATACTTCATGATTACAGAAATAGATTCTTTTCTACTCTTACAAAAGCATCATTGAGATATAATTCACATGCATTACAACTTGCCTATTAAAGTATACAGTTCAATGGTTTTTATTATGTTTTCAGAGTCGTACGATCACCAGCACAATGGATTTTAGAACTTTCATCACTTTAAAAAGTAGTAGCCCCCTGTGCTTTAGCTGTCATCCCTTAGTCCTATCTCCACCAGCTGAAGATAATCACTGATTTACTTCCTGCCTGTATGGATTTGCCTACTGTGGGCATTTCATACAAATGGAATTATACAACATGCAGTCCTTTGGCTTCTTTCACTTAGCATAATATTTTTAAAGTTCTTCCATGTTGTAGAGTGTATAAGTTCTTTATTCCGTTTCACGGCTGAATACAATTCCATATTATGGATAGACGACATTTACCTGGGCATGCTACAATTCATGGTGGCTCAGGCAGGAGAAGGCGATGGCACCCCGATCCAGTACTCCTGCCTGGAAAATCCCATGGACAGAGGAGCCTGGTAGGCTGCAATCCATGGGGTTTCAAAGAGTCGGACATGACTAGGCGACTTCACTTTCACTTTTCACTTTTATGCATTGGAGAAGGAAATGGCAACCCACTCCAGTGTTCTTGCCTGGAGAATCCCAGGGGTTCGGGAGACTGGTGGGTTGCTGTCTATGGGGTCGCACAGAGTCGGACATGACTGAAGTGACTTAGCAGCAGCAGCAGAAGCAGCAGCAGACAGTAAAGAATCTGCCTGTAATGCCGGAGACCTGGATTTGATCCCTGGGTTGGGAAGATCCCCTGGAGAAGGAAATGGCAACCCACTCCAGTATGCTTGTCTGGAGAATCCCATGGACAGAGGAGCCTGATGGACTACAATCCATGGGGTCGCAAAGAGTCGGACTCGACTGAGCAACTAAGCACACACAGCCCAGCAAAAGTTGATGGACGTTTGGCCATTTCTTCTGCTGTTATCAATAATGGTGCTATGAACACTCACGAATAAGCTTTTGCATGGATGTAAGTTTTTAGTATTCTTGGGTCTTTACCTAGGAATGGAATTTTCGAGTCAAATGATAACTCTATGTTTAACTTTTGAGGGATTGTCAGACTGTTTTCCAATGTGGTTGTACCACTTTGTATTCCTACCAGCAGTTTATGAGGGCTCTAGTTTCTCTACGTCCTTGCCAATATTTGCTGATATCTGATTTTTTGATCCCAGTAGGTGTGAAGTAGTATCTCATTGTAGTTTGATTTGCATTTCCATAATGAATAATGATGTTAAACATTTTTCATGTGATTATTGGTAATTTTTGTATCCTCTTTGAAAAATGTCTATTTGAATCCTTTTCCCATTTTTAAATTGTGCTGTCTGTCTTTTTATTATTCAGTTGTGAGAATTCTTTATATATTCCAGATCTAAGTCTCTTATCAGACATAGGATTTGCAAATATTTTCTGCAAATATTGCATTCACTGGGTTGTTTTTTCACTTTCTTGATAGTGTCCTTTGATGCATAAAAGTTTTAATTTTGATGCAGCCTAAATTATCTATTTTTTTTTCTGCTGGCTTGTGCTTTAGCATCATGTCTAAGAAGCCATCACTAGACCCAAGGTCACAAACATTTACTCCTATATTTTTCTTTAAGAGTTTTATAGTTTTAGCTCTTGCATGTAAGTCTTTGATCCATTTTGAGTTAATTTTTGTACATGCTTTGAAATAAGGGTCCACATTCATTCTTTTGCATGTAGATATCCAGTCGTCCCAGCACCATTTGCTTAAAAGAATCATCTTTCCTCATAGAATTGTCTTCATACCATTACTGAAGTCAGTTGGTCGTAAATGTGAGGCAAAAATCCTATAATTTTATTCTTATGTTCCTATAGATGTTTTTTAAGTGTTTATTTCATCTGCAATTTGTTTTGAAGTTAGATGTGAGATAGAAATCTGGCTATTATTTTCTTAATCGGTAGCTAATTGGGACAATATCATATTTGAATAGCAGATTTTCTTTCCTTACTGACTTGAAAATTCACTTTAACTTGTGCCATACTTTTTCATGTACATAGGCATATTTAAGAAGTTTCCATTGTGAAACTCCACGTCCAGATGTTTATCCTTGTAACATTATTCTTCTTAGCCCTTGGTAGGGCATTTCAGTCTAAGAACTTTCTTCTTTTTTTCAGCAACACCATTTTCTTATCTTGCTTTGCGAGTAATTTTTCTCCCACATTATCTCTATTCCCTTCTTCTGGAAGAAATGGATACTTTTGGATCCATCCTTTATGCTTTAACTTTTGTTTCATGTTTTCTACATCTTTGTGCATTTCCATTATTTTCTGGAAAGATTCTTCAATTTAATCATTACACAAATTTACTCCTCATTCCGTGTATGTGTGTGTATGTGTGTTATTCTATGTTCAAATTCTCTACTTGACTGCTTCTAGTGAACGCAGTTTCTTCTTGCATCTTTCCGAGGACATTGCTGCTGCTGCTAAGTCGCTTCAGTCGTGTCCGACTCTGTGCGACCCCATAGACGGCAGCCCACCAGGCTCCCCTGTCCCTGGGATTCTCCAGGCAAGAACACTAGAGTGGGTTGCCATTGCCTTCTCCAATGCATGAAAGTGAAAAGTGAAAGTGAATTCGCTCAGTCGTGTCTGACTCTTAGCGACCCCATGGACTGTGGCCCACTAGGCTCCTCCGTCCATGGGATTTTCCAGGCAAGAGTTCTGGAGTGGGGTGCCATTGCCTTCTCCTCTGAGGACATTACTTTACTGTAAAAGTCATCAGTTTCCTGCCGTGGTAGGTTCTATCTCAGTACCTAGGTGTATCTCTACATTCTTATCACAGACATACACACAAGCTAATTGCCAACACTGTATTCCTTTGTCTAATGGCTTTCTTTTGCCTCTGAAGCCCACATGGCTGCCAAAATTATAGGCTAGAGGAACTGAGGAATTAACTGGGAGCAGCTTTCAACTGATCACAGGTGGGAGTTGGTGAGTTGGTGTGCAATTACCGAAGCTCCCTCACCCTCAGGCTGGGTCACTCTGACTCGTGTGTTTGGATCGTCCCCAGTGGAACAAGTTCCAGTTGCTACAGCCCTGGATAGTTGATGCCATCCCTTTTACTGACAACTTTCCTGTGCCTTCCTCTCTCTCCTGATGATCAGAAAAACACTACCCTCTGGTCAGTGAAAAGCAGAGGAGGACACTGTGATATGAGGATGTGGGGTCTTCTCCCTGTGCCCAGATACTACCCTGGCAAGGAGAGGGAAAGAGAAACCCTAAGAGCCTAAATATTCACCTGAGAGAAGCTGAATTAACTTCAACATAATCTTTTATAGGAAAGAAATACATTTCTCTCTCACCGGCAGTTTTTCCTCCATCCCCAAAATGATGGGACCCCAAGAATAAGATGAGATAAATTACAGAAAATTAAAGGAAAGAACATTTCTTTTTAAGTTGAAAACATCTCAGTGCAGCATCAGCCCCACTGCATAGAACAGGTCTGTGACAGTTACCGTTAAACACTGCAGACCTCTGGTCTGAACACTTTTAAAGAAAAGTTTACATGTTAGATTTTATTAACACTACTGACAAGGAAACTTTCTATGTCTTTCATGTCACAAATATCAGGAATTTGTGAAATCTGGGCTTTGCACGTATTTTCAGCGTCTGCTGTACTTACTAGATCATGGGGTGGAAACGTGGTGGAAGGGAGAAAGCCTACGGCTTCTGCAGACCATCAGTGACTTAGCTTTGCAATCAGAGTGGGAGAACAGGGTATTTAGGCGTCTTATGTGCTTCTTCCTCAGGAGGCACTTTCAGATGCTGCTGTAGATGGTCTGCCTACAGTAAGAGGCTATTAGTAGGATTGCAAGATGCCAACATGGCCACAAAGTGCACCTTCCCTCATGTGAAGGATGTAGAGGTTTCTAAGGGAACAGCGTTAAGGAGGCTGACTCGGTAGTGCCATGAGTGCACAACAGTTTCAAAATGAAAGCCCTCAACTGTGCTGGACTTCAGTTCCCTGGGTCAGGAAGAGCTGAAGCCACTGTTAGCCTGTAGGTGAAAGGATTGCTCAGGCCAATCAAGGGGAACAGAGCAAAGCTGAAATGACACAGAAAGATAATCATGGTTAGAACTAGGAATCTTGAAAGCAGGTGAAGGAAGGAGAAATGGATAGGAACATAGGAGAAAAGACTCTTAGGGGAAAATAGCCAGCTTTCAAAGAACCAAGAAACAAAAGCAACAGAAAATAAAATCAAAAAGGCCTGTTTCCCACTCCTTCACATACAGGATTATTGCCTGTAGCCACTTCAAAGACTCAGCGATGGAGCTCACCCCCAGACTGTAGCCCACCAGGCTCCTCTGTCCACGGGATTCATCAGGCAAGAATACTGGAGTGGGTTGCCATTTCCTTCTCCTGGGGGTCTTTTTGACTTAGGGATTGAAACTGGGTCTCCCACATTCCAGGCAGATTCTTTACCATCTGAGCTACCACAGAAACCCAACAATGTGACTAAGTAGTAACATGTACCTTATAGATGTGTATACTCAACTGCATTACAGACAGTCTCTCCTCTTCCAAGTGAACACAAGAACTTTTACATTGTGCTTCACGTTAGGGTAAATTGTATTCATAGATTCAGCATTATGTTGTATTTCGCTACCATCTGACTGCGGAGCCTGGTGGGCTGCCATCAATGGGGTCGCACAGAGTTGGACACGACTGAAGTGACTTAGCAGCAGCAGCATCTGACTCTACCCTCTTCTCAGAGGTGAGTTCATGAAATAACCAAAATATTGTCTTTTTGGTTTCTTAGAAACTCCCCTTGAATTGGGGCTAATATGGGGCCATTCTTAGTGGTTTTTATTCTCTGGGATAATTTTTGTGAGAGACAAACCTCTTTCAAAGTGAAAAATGTTAGGGACTCTGCTGGAGGCGCAGGGCCAAAGGCCCCACAGTCCCAGTGCCTGGGGACCAGCTTTGATATCTGGTCAGGGAACTAGATCCCACAGGCCACAGCAAAGATCAAAGAAGTCACGTGCTGAAACTCAGAGCCAGCGCAGTCAAATAAACAAGTACAAATTTTAAAAGGAAAGTCAAGGAAGAAAGTTAATTGATGACTTTAAAAATTGGGGAGCATGTTGTCCTGTTAGATGTCTCCCTGAACTTGCTTTGTTGGGAACCATGACAGGTGCACCCAATCTGAGTAGCTGATGATTCTTTAGCCTGAATTATTAACTCTTAAAAAGAAAAAGGAATTTATTGGCCAAACATATGCTTTCTTTGACTAATTGACCACCAGCTCATCTTGGGTTTCTCTCCTTGACTTACATCTCTTAGGTTCATAGAACAATTTATCTTTCTGTAAGATAGTGATAATAGGAACATTTTATTACCTTTTTCCCAGAAGTACAAGTGACTGTTATAATGAACACTTATCATCTTTATTAGTGATGAAAAATGCAAATTATTACCAATCAGTAAATGTTAAACTTATTTTTAATTATCAGGTAGCATTCAGTGTGAAATCAACTGCTTTGTTGGGCTCCCAGTTAAATCCTTTTATAAGCACAACTGAAATACATCTGAAAAAACCTTTAATGTGAATTTCCTGGGACCCCATGTCTACTCAGCATTTCCCTTTATTCCGATTGTTCTGGGTCACCTGCTGCTTCAGCAGTGAGTCCCTCATGCCTTTGATCACTACACTGATGGGGCTTTTATAACACTTGATATTTATAATCAGAGGGCTGCGTGCAGGTTATTGTTACATATTCAGAATGTACTTTCCCTTTCAATGAGGATAATTCCCCTGGTAACAATAGAAGTGGTAGAGGCATTCAATGGAAGAAGTGAAACTCCAGTGGGACCACCTGGCATTTAGGTACATGGGACAGGATCCCGCTTTGCCCAGAGTGGTGGACGTTGGCTGGTATCTACTGAAGGGGAAAATGAAATGAGATCACATGAAATGAAGGCAAACTTTTATCTACTACAGAGAAAGAACCTCCTGGGAAAATATGGGCCTGCTAGGAAATAGTACTGGGTCGCAAAGGTGATTTATGCTTCCTGTAGTCAGTTCTGAACTCGTTCCCAGAACGGCATGAAGGGGTGCCAATTTGAACAGAAGACAAACTGTGCTCTCTGTCCATTTGAAATCACATCACCTACAAGAGTAATACAAATGGCTTGGATTTTTTATAGTCACTTACTTCTAAGGAGGTCCAAGGGCTTTCTAGCCATGATCTCATTTACTAGCATGCTGTGAACTCTATTCCCCCACGTTCAAGAGCAGGGCAACTTCCCTGGAGGAGAGAGGAACTTTCTCTATTCTGTTCTTCTCTCTCTATTTAACCCTCTGCACCAGCAAAAGGAAAATATATCAGCTGTGCTCAAAACGATGTTTCCCCCAAAGAGCAGGATTCCTTGAGCCAGAAGACTTAAACCCAGATCTGGGTTCTGTCTGCTACGTTCCATCTGGATAAACTTTAATGTCTCTGGGCCTCAGTTTCTTTGTCTGTAAAACAGGTCCAATGACTCCTATCTTGAGGGACTTTCGTGTAAAATAAAATCGAGGTGAAATGTCTCCACAGTGTTTGGCAAATGCTTGGTGTTCGACAAAGTCATTCGTTTATATCATACATTTGTGCTAAGTCACCTCAGCCGTGTCCAACTCTGCGTGACCCCATGGACCATAGTCCTCCAGGCTCCTCTGTCCATGGGATTTTCTCCAGGGAAAAACACTAGAGTTGGTTGCCATTCACTTTTCCAGGGGATCTTCTCTACCCAGGGACCAGACCCCTGTCTCTTAGGGCCACTGCACTGGCAAGTGAGTGCTTTGGCACTAGCACCACCTGGGAAGCCCCGTATTATACATTTAGTTGACCCAAAGCCCAGTACCGGCCTGCTTCCTCTCTCCCGTGCCCACCCTGCATTTCCTCTCCTTCAAGCTCACCTTGTGGTATGAGTTTAGAAAAACGAAAGAACAGAGGCATGGGCAGGGGAGAAGTCCAGGCTAGGAGTTTTCCCACCCCCGTCATGAGTGGCATGGGCAGCAAGGTCCTTCCTTCTCACCCTTCTGCTCTTTCAGAGAGTGGGGAGAAGGTTGCATTCATCCCCTGCCATGGTTCTGCCAATAATCTCATACCATCACGATCAGGGACACACAGAAATTTACAGAAAGAGGAAAGTCAGTTCTTGTGTGTGCATGCTCAGTCGCTTCAGTTGTGTCCAACTCTTTGCAGCCCTATGGACTGCAGCCCACCAGGCTCCTCTGTCCATGGGATTTCCCAGGCAAGAATACTGGAGTGGGTTGCCATGCCCTCCTCCAGGGACCCCAGGATCGAACCCAAGTCCCCTGCATATCCTGCACTGCAGGCAGATTCTTTACCTCTGAGCCACAGGGGAAGCCCCAAGTCAGTTCTTAAAGGCACCCTAATGATGCTAGGAAATCTAGAAAGTTAGTTACTTAAAATTGGCATCTCTTGCTAAACAGTTTTAGACATATTAGCTTTTTTGATGTCTCATTTCATGGTACCTGCAGTGTGCAACACACCAAGCACTGTCCTGGACCCTAGGAGTCAGAGCCCTACCCTTGAGAACAAGAGAATATCAGGGGGAAAGGACACATTTACGCATATGGAAAATAGAGTGAGCTCTACAGCAGTGCCAGCCTAATTTCTGTTCTTTCCTAGCCAAGCCCCACTTGCTACAGAAGTGAGTTGGGGAGGCAAGCAGTGGTACCCAGAGCATGTTTTTTGTCATTCAACAATTCCAGTTATGTCCTAAGAATTTTTTGGAGGACAGTAGCTATTAGCTTTGGAAGAAATAAATTACCCAGAAATCATCACTGTTTTGTTTTTTGCCAGACTCCCCCTTGGCATTACAAATTAGTTCTCACATTACTTCATAAAACGGTCTGAACTTTATAAATGCAATACAACTTAATTATCCATCCCTAAAGTGTTTTCCACAGTTTAAGAAGTCTTTGAGTGAAAGTGTATTTCGAGGGATATACATTCACATACAAAAATAGCTATTATTATTAACCTAAGTTTTGTAAAGAATCCTCTTGCCAATGCAGGAGACCTGGGTTCCATCCCTGGGTAGGGAAGATCCTCTGGAGAAAGAAACAGCAACTTACTTCAGTACTCTTGCCTGGGAAATCCCATGGACAGAGGAGCCTGGCAGGCTACAGTCCGTGGGGTAGCCAAAGAGCTGGCTACAACTTGGTGACCAAACAACAACAAAGTTTCATTGGAATGTTTTTATGATACCCAAAATACTTGTTTCCTAGGGAATAAAAATTCAAACCCAGTTGTATTCATGTGGCTTCACTGCAGATTGAACATTAATGTTGCAAATCGGTTTGTCAAGAATGCGTTCCTAACAGGCACACCACACCCCTTTCTGGAAGTTGTCTGGGAGCAACTAACCCTGCAGAAAAATCCCATACTAAACTAGACATCAAGGACCCCCAAACCTCCTTGCCAGTTTGGCTGCCGCTCTGCAGGATTTACTCTGACACTTTATAAACAGAGTGTATGAAAGAGATGTCTTGTCTGGTTTTGCTAGTTATCATTCTTTTTTTTTTTTCCTAGAACAATTTCAGAAAAGACCACAAGCTTGTGACAGAGTGAATTTGTGATCTTATCCAATCATCTGGGCTGTTTGCAGAACTTCAGTAGGTGGCAGCGTTTTGTTGATAAATGTTTTGTTAGCCAAGTGAACTCATTTAGTGCAACTGTTGCAATATTAATAAACTGAACTTATGATCGTGTTTGCCAGGACCAAAAATATTGCCGTTCTATCCAGCGGGTGCTCTTATCTGAACTGACAGCAGTGTTCATTGTATTAGAGATGGGAGGGGGGCTCGTGCAATTGTAAGTGTGCTGTGATGAGCAGACAGGGATGGAGGCAGGTGAGGGGATTGGGAAACGAGGCTTGAGGTGAGAAAAGGGAACATAAAGGAACTAAGGTAAGATGCCAAGCCCACTGCCTGGCTGATTGTAACAAACATTGGGCCTGCCCAAGTGTGCATTCCTTCCAGGCGCCCCACTGCGGTTCATACTGACCACATAAAGTGACCTTGAGGGTCCCAAGGAAATGGTGTGAGGGCCATTGATGAAGCAAGAAGCTCAGATTCCCTGCAGCAAACACGGGAAGGCTCACGGGGGCTGAGTAACCCTGACACCCACTTTATGAAGCCAGTCAGTGCTCCAGACATGTCTCCCGCTTCTCAGGGTCAGGACAGACACGTTGCATTTACCTCTCCAAATTTTTTTTTTAGGAGGAACCCCATGAGAAACTCTGGGGTGAATGGGTTTATTTTTATTGTAAACTGCTTCAAGCCATTTTATAGACGTTACCTCTCCAAATTAAAACAACTTCTGCCAACTATTGTGACCAACAGGAGGAGTCCCAGAGTGGCATCTAGAAAGAGTTGACAGTACCTCCTTTACCAGAAGCCTCAAACTGTCACTCAGGGCTCTGTGATCTGATCCCAATCCATTGATCATCTCACCTTTCTTCATTGCCTTATCGAAACAAACCTTCCTTTGCAGATTGTAAAGTCCTGTCTGGTAAACAAAGGCTCGGAAACTCTTCAAAAAGTGCCCACTTTTGCAGGGGACCTGCAGAACCTACCAGTACACTAAAAGGTCTTCAGAGTGACCTGGACCAGTGACTCAGGGCAGTTCCTTTTGAAAATGTTAGACATTGAGCCTAGAATACGCCTTGTGCTAGCGCTAAGTCACTTCAGTCGTGTCCGACTCTGTGCAACCCTACAGTAGACTGTAGCCCGCCAGGCTCCTCTGTCCATGGGATTCTGCAGACAAGAATACTGGAGTGGGTTGCCGTGCCCTCCTCCAGGGGAATCTCCCCCACCCAGGGATGGAACCTGTGCCTCTTAAGTCTCCTGGATTGGCCGGGGGGTTCTTTACTCTAGTGCCACCTGGGAAGCTCAGAATATGCATTCAGTTCAGTTCAGTCGCTCAGTTGTGTCCGACTGTGACCCCATGGACTGCAGCAGGCCCAGCTTCCCTGTCCGTCACTAACTCCTGGATCCAAATATGCCTTCAGTTCAGTTCAGTTCAGTCTCTCAGTTGTGTCAGACTCTGTGACCTCATGAATCGCAGCACGCCAGGCCTCCCTGTTACACACTCTTAATCCTGGAACTTCCCTGCCGCCAACTCTTTCACCTGCTTGAGATGTCCCTTACTCTGTCACCTTCATCTGCCATAAAAGACATATTTCAAGAGTACGTTTAAACCCTTCCTCAACGATAAAGCCTTCTCTGCCCACCCCAGCTGGAGCGGACATCTTTCTTTCACGAACATCCTTGGTGATTACCACTATGCCGGGTGCCTCATCCTGCTTTAGGTTGGTAAGACAGCATTAGTGCTGCAACTGGGCAGTGCTTTTTGAAAGCTCCGCCCTAAATGTGCCTATAGGCCATCAAGGAAAACTTGGCTAGTGCCTCATTTACAATGCTTCCCATTTACACCTTTTAGGCCATGTATTTTTGCCTTCTATTAAAGTTTTCAAAACACCCTGTGTGCAATGCTCTCCTCTCCTCTCCTGACTGCAAGCTCCTTGCATGCAAAGACCCATCATTAAGATCTTTGTGTAACCCTAACTCAGTGACTTAAACACAAATGTCTTTTGGTTTAATTAGAGATGAAATGATGCTTTGATATTGAAACCAGCACGTTAGTCAGTCTCACTACAATCTGAGAAGGATTCCTTCAATTCTCTTTTTCAAGATGTCACCTCTTTGAAATACCATGATTAAAATCCCAAGCAAGACAAGATCTATGCATTCCACCCTAGCCACTGCAGTGCAAGACCCAGGCTTCTGAACAGTTACCCTAATAACTTACTGAACAATTGAAAATTATAGGATGGCTTTGTCTCCAAAATAGCCTGAAGCCTTTTTCTTAACATCAACTTTGTTCTTTCTACTCATAGTTTCTTGTTTCTTATTTCTAAGGCAAAGCAAAAACCATTGCATAAAGACATTCACTTCTTCCCTCCTTTCTAAATCCTAATAGAATAAATCAAGAATTTTGGAAGATACTGAAGTTGGTATAGAATACATTAGCTGGCTCCATGTGATTCATGAGAGCATGTCCTCTTTCCTTAGGCTATCTCAAGTTACTACTTGGCATAAGTTAGAACAGAAGCCCATTTTCTTGCACAATGTCTATTGCCCAGTATAAAATGCTCTGGCAAGAGGAGTTAGGTAAATTTAAGAGAACATGACCTCCCACCTATAGGAGGCATCAGCAGCACATCTTAGTACCTTTGGAGAACCCACAGTGAGCACATTGATGTCTTTGCTAAAGCTCTTACACAGAGAGGGAAAAGATGGCATGGCTCCAAGAGCAGACTGGCGTGTTTGAGCATGAAGCATTTCTACTGAAACCATTCTTTATGACCTCCTCTTGGATATACAGTATGAGGCAGGAAGGAAAAGCAAAGGGTTCTGGTGGCATTAAGTCCCTCCAGCATGTTTTCCAGATACTTCAGAGGTGATTTTTGCTAAAACTCTCTGAGGTTTGGGTGGGAAAACAACCATCCTTCAACTTCTGTCCCACCACCCATAAGGTTGTGTTCTTTCACATAACATTGTAGCTCAAATGACTGCCTTCCCTCCATGCCAATCCCTCTCGACAAAACCAACCGACTCCTGTGTGAGTGCAGGTACACACACACACTCACACACACACTCACACACACGGATATCCTTGATCTGTAGATCTTCCTAATAAAAACAACATGTTTATGGTGAAGCTGAAAACTGAGTTTTACTTTAACAAAGATGTCCCAGATATGCGCGCCAGAGCAATAAAACAGTGTGGGTGCTTCTTCCCAATGTTTAGCCTCACTTGAGACCAAATCACCATCGAATGTCTACACTAGCCAATTAAATTCCGCTCATCCATTCTACTTAAGCATCTAAGCTGCATTCTCTGAAACTCTGCATTTCTGTCAACCTAGCTCACCCATTACACTCAGAGAACAACTCATTGCTCCATTCTCCCACACTTTGGCCCACACAGATTCCAACTCATCGAGGCGAGCAAAGAACTACACTATGGACTGAAGAAAATAGTATATCAGAGGAAATGTTAATATCTTCCTAATGATGACAAAAATTAACTCCATAATTACGGGATGCTAGGCAGAAGTGTTTTTCATGACTTTCCCTCAAAACAGTTTCTCGAAAAAAAAAAGAAAAAGAAAAAGAAGAAAAAAAAAAAAGAAGAAAAAAGAAAAAGAAAAAAAAAACAGTTTCTCACTCATATTGTTCACTCCCATGTAGCTGCACCGTTACTGCCGGGGAATTAAAATTATTATACAGTGAAGAGTACACGACTCTCCTATTTGTCACATTTTATAATAATTGGCCTAATGGAAGGTCTATAATTAACATTGCCAACCTTACATGTGTGGCCATTGGACACAGTAGAAGTACAATTCTTAATTTTAGGGTGTAGCCTTATATACGTCAAGTTATAAAAAGGAAAAAGGGTCTGATTTTGATTGGCAACTGGCAAAGTCTCACTAATGCTCTGATTAATGATAAAATCTTAAATCTGACATTTCAGCTTGTTCTCTCAAGGTGTCATATTTTAAATCCCCCCCTCCTGGAGCATTGGGAAGCGAAGGAAATCGATTTTGCATCAGTGTGGCTCATTTGGCATGAAAAAACATTGCAAAATTCATCACAAGAGCCACTTCTTACTTTGCAGTTGAGAGAAGTTGTGCAGTTGTCTTGAATCCAAGGAACCAGCTGAGAGATGTGCCAGCAGGAGCAGTGGGCAGGAGTTTCAAATCTGAGTACCAGGCTCACTTCTATCCCAAACTAGATGGCTTTATGCAAGTCACTTTTCTTCTCCGAGTGTCTGTTGTCTTACTGGCAAGAAGAGGCCAGACATTGGCTAAGGATCCTCCAGTTTTAACATCAACAATGGCATTAGCATTCTATGATGCTAATACTGGAAGTCACAAATGTTGTGTGACCACCAAAGCCCACAGAATTTTTTGAAACCTTTCCGAACAGATCTGACCACTTAACCAGAGAAATAACAGGGGGCCACTGGAGTCATACCCACAAAGGACTCAAGCGATAGGGGTGAAGAACAAATTCTGTTCTCTCTTATTTCTACCATCTTGAAAAAAAAATCCACTTTCCTCTCTATGTGCTACTTCTCTGCTCTCCTTCACAGCAAAAACCCATGAAAGACTTGTCTATACTTAACCGTCTCCAATTCCTCCTGTCTCATTCTCTCTTAAAATCTCAGCAGGTCGCCTTCACCTAGGCCACCCCACTCCACTCAAGTTGCTCTTGTCAGAGTCAACAAAGACTTCCACATTGCTAAACCCAATCGTCAATTCTTAGTTTTCATCTTATTTGACCTTTCTCTACCCCCTCCACCTTGACATAATTTCCTCACTTAGCTTCCATGATACCGTGTCTCCGTTTTTCTAACACTCCTCTGGCCTTTGCTTTTTTCTCCAGCTCCTCCAAACATCTCTGTAACCTCTCATTTTGGGGAAACTTCAAATTTCAGCTTTTAAATTTCTTCTTTATCAATAACTTTACTTTAAATACCATATATGCTAATGAACCTCCAGTTGTTTTCAACTAGCTGAGATAGCTCCTTTGAACTTCAGACTCAGGTATTTATCTGTCTGTTAATATCTGGATACCTAACAGCATCACAGATTTCCCATGTCAAGGAACTAAATTCCTGATGTCCTGTTTAAATCCCCGCCCTCTCAGTAGGGGTTATTTCATTCTTCCAGATGGTCAGGCCAAAGTTCACGGTGTGAACCTTGGCTCCTCCCTTTCTCTCACCTCCAGCTTGTAATCAGCTGATAATGCCATTTATTCTACCTTAAAATTACATAAAGAATAAAGTCACTTGTCACTACCACCACCACTAGCGCCCTTTCTGAGCTAATGCCATGTCTCATCTGAGTTACGGCAGCTGCCTTCTGACCAATTTCTGTGCTTCTATCTTTCCTCTCTACAGACTACGGTCAATATAGCAATTGAGTGGTTTTATTATACGGCCACTCAGACCAGGTCATCCCTCTCCTTAAAATCCTGCAATGGTTTCCCCTCTCACTCAGATTAGAAACCAAAATCTTCTCTAAGACCTACAAGCAACAAGTAATTTGCCCCAGTCGCCGTCAATTCACTGACCTCATCTTCACGTAATCTCTTCCTTGTCACTCACTCAGCTCCAGCTGCCTCTCACCCTGGCCTCCTGGCTCCTGGAACACGCCTGCTGTAACACCATCTCTGGGCCTTCGAGCAGCTATTTCCTTTGCCTGGAACTCTCTGCCCACACCTCATTCCTACCTATTCTTCAAGTATTTGCTCAACTGTCACCTTCCAATGAAGGTTACATGGCTCTGACTTCTCATTTATAATTACAATCCACCTTTCCTCCTTGCTTCATTTCCCATCCATGATTTACATTTTTCATAGCACTAATAAACTTCCATACTAACATAACATCTAAAATTACTTACCCCAACTAGAATTCAAGAGACTTGAAATCTTTGTTTAGTTGACTGCTACATCCCCAGCAGCTAGAAAAGTTCCTGGCACAGAGTAGGTGTTCAGTTATTATTGAATGACTACATCTCTCCATTCCCTGTTCCCCCAGAGCATTCAGGTATTATCGTTTATGATGATCTGCTCTAATATAAATTTGGGGGGAATAGATTGTGAGGGGATTAATGTTTTATATCTAAGTATTTTATATATGGTGATCATAGTTGTATTTCATTTTTATAATGGAAAGGTCCTAAATTTGAAACCAGGGTAGACTGATTTCAAATTCTGGTCATGTTGCTTGTCAACTAAGTAATCTTCAGGGAAAAAATAAATTTAATATTTGTTTATTTATTTGGCTGCTGCAGCCAGAAAAAATTATGAGCCAATTGTGGAATTGATGTAATGAGGGAGTCTGCTGCTTAGAGTTTTTGAGAAAATGTTATGTATTGACCTGTATGAAGATCATAGCACAGTGTCAGGCACGCAATAGCTGCTCACTAAAAATGGTCTTGTCTATTTGAAAATGCAAGAATTGATGGCCTTTCTATATTAAATTTGCAGGAATTAATCAGGTGGCCTAGGGCTCACATTAATAATAATAAAAACTAGGTTCCGTATACAAACCTGCTCTGCCCTAGCGAGTACTTTGATCAACAAGAGGAAATCTTACAAGAGAAATTTCCAGTATCAGCAATCATGGAGGAGATTCTTGCCGATGATGGAAGGAGAGACACAGAAGAGAGGGATGGAGCGGTCAGAGCATCCCCAGCCTCCTCACTCCTTGGGAACCGGCTCTCATTTGAACCCTCAGTGTCTATGCATCTCTGTGCCGTCATGGAGTGAGAGGTTGATTCCAGAGCACATCCCTGACTTCTGTGACACAGAGTGGGATTGCCTTTGAAGATGAAAATCCTACTGGAATGCCCCCCACAGAGATTAAATGCAGGAAGAGAGAAAAGACAAGCAGGCAGGGAAAGGGTAGAACAAAGAGAGAGATGAAACAAAGCCTGGGAACCATTGCTGGGGTAATAACTGCTGCATTATCACCTGAATGGCTAGCCTGCATGCCCTGTGGCATGTTAAGTGAGAAACTTCAAAGACTGTAAATATAAGAAAAATGAGAATGCTTGACCCTAACAGTTGGTATTCACAGGCAGGCAGCAGTTGGCATATACAGACTCATATTCTCCAGCCCACACATGCGGAGAGACACTTCTTTCCAACACCCCCTTTCCTTTAATAAGCCAATAAATATTGATTCTGACCTGGTTGCCACTTGTTCTCCTAACATCTTCTTTCATTGCAAGACTTCTCGAAACTATAAAAAGCTAATTTCCAGATTCCTGGTCTGGCCAGAAGGACTCAGTTTTTCAATCAGATCTCCCAGAGGTCTGATAGCAATCATTAAGAATGAGCAAAGGCATTTTGTATTCTTCTCAGCTCAGATAGAGGGAGATGGGCTAGTCACCAACGGAGGCAAGGATGACATTAAAACACCAGTACTTGCTTCTCACCCTGGAAGATCATAGAAAATGTGGGGCAACAGCCTGACATCTAAAAAGGGTCACTGAGAAGTACAGATTTCTGACTAAAACCATGATCAGAAAGTTGAAAATGATCTTTATTTTTCACTGCCAGGATTTTTTCTCAGGCTATGAGAATTTTGAAGAACATGACTTTGAGCAACATACATGAAGATTAAATTTGAGTTTTAGAAAAGCATCTCACTTCTGGAGACTCTCAACCAACCTTTTGAAGCAACTGTTTTCATTTAGCAGTCTCTCAGTCAGCAATAAGAATATGCTGAGAACCTACTGTATACCCAGGACTGAAGCAGTAGGTCATCTGGTCAATGGAAGAGAATGATAAGACGGTCCCCTAGCTCAAACAGATACTAATTGGAGAAACAAAACACGCATGTACTTTCAGAGTGTTGGTTCTTAATATTTGAGGGTCAAGGACCTGTGAGTGATGCTGAAGCTGAAGCTCCAACACTTTGGCCACCTGATGTGAAAAGCCAACTCGTTGGAAAGAGCCTGATGCTGGCAAAGATCGAAGGCAAAAGGAGAAGAGGGAAGCAGAGGATGAGATGGTTGGATGACATCACTGACTCAATGGACATTGACTCGACTCCAGGATTTTGTCCAGTGCAGGGCAGGGGAGCCTGGCATCCTGCAGTCCATGGGGTCACAAAGAGTGGTCCTCAACTTAGGGACTAAACAATAACAGCAACAAGGATCTCTAAGAATCTGATAGTAGTTACAGAAGTTCATTCTAGAAAAATTCAAATATGCATATAATTCTCTACTACATTGTATTTATTTTTAATATTATTTATTTTTGGCCACACTGCATCTTTCTTGCTGCTCAGGCTTTTCTCTAGTTGTGGAGAGCAGGGGCCATGCTCTCGTTGCAGCGCCCAGGCTTCTCACTGTGGTGGCTTCTCTTGTGATGGAGCACAGGCTTTAGAGAACAGGTTCAGTAATTGGGGTGCATGAGCTCAGTTGCTCCACGGCATGTGGGATCTTCCCAGATCAGGGACTGAACCCATGACTCCTGAATTGGCAGGCAGATTCCTTACCATTGGGCCATGAGGGAAGTCCTCTACTACATTTTAGAGAGTTCCCACATCCGATGAACCCCTCTGTGCCCCCAAGACAGGGTGAGACTTCCCATCACATCTCTGAGACACAGCACTTTTACTTTCTCTTTGGAAACACATGTCACGTGTTTGAAGCAGATTTCCTACTTTGTCACTAGCATCTAGTAGAGTTCTGTCACGTAATAAATATTGTTGACTGAATCAAGGCATTCATGAGTTTAGAATGCCTGCACTGGAGAATGTTAAGGAACGTGATGATGATCAACCATCTGGGCCACACCTGGGGAAACACTGATCATAGTAAGTAGGAAAGGCATCATGAGAAGATATGAAACTTGACCAAAGGGTAGGAGTTACTTGGGTAAGAAAATGAGCAAAGGCTTTCACCAAATCACAAAATGAGAATGAAGACTCTTGGCGGTGGGAGAAAGAAGTGACGCTCTGGACTTGAGAAGCAAGGTGACAGCTGTCCTCCTACTGTGTTGGAGAGGAGGTTTTTATTTTAAGGATACCTGGGGTGCCTGGAATCCATGAAAGCCACAGAGAGGGGTTGGAAAGTAGGCAGAAACCTAGGAAATCCAGCATCTGAAACTCTTGAAACCAAAGCAAGACTGCACCACCGATGTGAAGAATCTCTTCTCCCAACATGCTTTTGATTTTGTGAACAGGATGCAAATTCTGGGGACCCAGCACTGATAGGGTGAACTCAGGTCACAAGCCTGCCCCAAGTGTACCACAAGCAAACACATAAAGAAAGGATTTTCCACCCACATCTTCCGTATTGGAAGTGGCACAAGAAGAAGGCATAAGAGGCAGGCACCAGGAACCACAATATACATGAAGCAGTTCTCTCCGAATGCAAATCAGATGCCAACAGTATTAGAGGGATAATGTAAATGTCAGAAAGCCAAAACCAACACATTTCTGAGTGACCTGGAGCAAGGTACCTAAAGTACCTTCCCGGGCCTGTTATATCATATGTAAAAATATGGATGGGTATAATAAAAACCACCTCAGTGTTTGGGGAAAATTAAATGAGATAATTTATGGCAGCTTTTAGCTTGGTGCCTAATGTATGTACCACACATGTCTATTATTATTGTTGCTGTTGTTATGTATCACTGAACTGGATATGGAGGAACAGATTTGGACATCCATGGGTATTTAACTGCAAATTTCCAAATGTATTCTCTATGTAGTTCCGCACCCTGAAGACACAGAGGGGA
Source organism: Bison bison bison (assembly GCF_000754665.1). NCBI lineage: Eukaryota > Metazoa > Chordata > Mammalia > Artiodactyla > Bovidae > Bison > Bison bison. The sequence continues at coordinate 5,549,492 of NW_011494720.1, forward strand.
ATGAAGAAAGAAAAGCTGGTGAATTGATGAACACCGCACATAGTCACAGCACGCTCACTCACCTTCTAAGGAAGAGATCACCTTCGTCACCTACGCTGTGAAGAACTCAGTCTTTCTTCAGGCAGCCTTCCTTTCTTCTGGGCTGTCTCAGCTTTATCCAATATCTTAATACCGAAGACTTCTCCCAACTTTACTATTTCCCAGAGCCTGGAGTTGAGTTTTTCTTATTCTTCCCCACCCCTCCAAAGTCCAGGCTGGTTGTCTGCCCTCAAGAAGGCTCTCCCAGACAGGCAGAACAAGGTTCAAAATCACCTCTGTCTGCCACAACCCCCTTCCCTTGAACCTACGACAGGGGTGTATCTTTACCCAATAGTGACTTGAAGTGGATGCTGCTGCTGCTGCTAAGTCGCTTCAGTCGTGTCCGACTCGGTGCAACCCCACAGACAGCAGCCCACCAGGCTCCCCCGTCCCTGGGATTCTCCAGGCAAGAACACTGGAGTGGGTTGCCATTTCCTTCTCCAATGCATGAAAGTGAAAAGTGAAAGTGAAGTCGCTCAGTTGTGTCTGACTCTTCAAAACCCCATGAACTGCAGCCTACTAGGCTCCTCGGTCCATGGGATTTTCCAGGCAAGAGTACTGGAGTGGCGTGCCACTGCCTTCTCCGTGAAGTGGATGTGTACAGAGCAAAGTAACAAGTCCTGCAAAGACCTGGTTAAAAATTGTTATTGTCATTTGACTCACTTTTAAATGCTTCAGAGCCCCTCCACGAGGTATATTTGTTCATTTAGGGCAGGATCTTCACTTTGAAGCAACAACGTAATATTAACCCATGGCAGGGAAGGTATGAGGAAGTCTCCTTCACAGACACTTTAACTGGTCTCTATCATTTCTGAGTGGATGCAGTTCTTCCCGGAGAAAAACATCCACCATCTTTTTCCTATATTCCTGCCTTCTTTCCGACACCTGGAAAGTGTGTTTAACAGTGAAGGATGAACCAGGCATTGGGGAATGAGGTCAAAGTTGTTAGGCGTTAGAAGAAACCTTATATTGCTTCCTTTTCCCACTTTTCCAAGCTTATATTTCCAGCTTTTTATTTCCCAGATATAAAATATATGAAGCAATACAACTGACCAAAAACTTTGAATAGTTCTTCTCATGTTCATCAGAGACCAACACATCGAATATCAAATTGTAACCATCTTCATAACTGCCTATTACTCACTGCCAAGAAGCAATTACAAAGTTTCATACATTCTTAAAAGGCTCCTTGTCCTGTCAAATCTGGCATCCTGACTCAAAGATACTTTATTGAAAGGAGCTCCCATCCAACAAATGAAGTGAGAACACCCATCTTATCTTTGGTGACCAAAGACTAACCGAAACTTAGGGCCACGATGTGGGTTGATAATGACTTTCCATCATCCTGAGCTGCCTGTGTAGAGTCTTTTTCTAAATCAGCAAAGATGGACACGACCAAAAACATACGGAATGACAAGCCGGGCATAATCAGAAAACCAAGGGACATTCTGAATGTACAAGGCTGAGGATCACTCACAAAGATGTTGATGTCCTAATGTCTGTTCATTTATCTGCTTAAATCAAAGGGTTAGTGGAGGAGGGGAGGGGGAGGAGGAGGAAGCCCCGGCATGATTAACAATAGGTGCAAGCCAGGATGAACTAGATTAAACTGCTCCATATGCAAATTACACAAGTCTGATTGCATCAAACCATGCGCAGTTTAATGAGGATAGTAAGATGCCTTTATCTCTGCTTGGATATGATCCTAAAAGGAAGACGGTTCCCAGATAAAGCACAGTTTAATAAGGAGATTTTTCATTACAGACTCGAGGAGCATTTGCATTTCTCTCCCTCGCGCGTCAGGCCTTCTCTCTGTTTTGCACTCAGTCTCTTTCCATCTCTCGCTTCTGTTTTGCCCTCCCTCCATCAAACTCCCTCCCCGTGCTCCCACCAGCCTGTCTCTGATCCACGTGGCTATTCTGATGCCTCCTTTTTTTTTTTTTTTTTCGGTAATTGAAGTCAGTAAACATTTGCATGTTGTTGGCATATATTTTAGGAATGTGTATACTCAGTGCAAATTAAAGAGAGTCCTACACAGATGAGATGAAAATCTTAAAAATGTGATCTGAGAAGTTATTTACCTCGGAGGATTTTCAATTTGTTTAATGCTGTCATGTTTAAAAATTCTTTAATTGGGTTATTTAACCATGTCCTGGTAATCGACTCTTCTGTTTTTCAGTTTTGTTTTTCATTTTCGTCTTGTTGGATCTCTGTGTAGGCTTACAGCACAGCCTATGAGCTGTGAAGCCCTTTTCCATCTCCTACTAACATCTAATCTTGGGTGAGTCATTTCTCTGCCTTCATTTTCCTCACCTATGAAATGGTGACAATAATTTCACAAAAGTATACAATGCATGTAAAGCTCAGCACAGAGCTTAGCACAGTGAGTGTGCTCACTAATAGTTGTTACTCTTCACAGCACAGCTCTTCCAGAAGTAGTAAATCTGTAGCTACCTGTCTGGTATGATGGTGGTGCTTTAGTTGCTCAGACGTGTCCAACTCTTTGTGACCCCATGGACTGTAACCCACCAGGCTCCTCTGTCCATGGGATTTCCCAGGCAAGAATACTGGAGTGGGTTGCCATTTCCTTCTACAGGGGGATCTTCCTAACCCAGGGAATGCCACGTCTTCTGCATTGGCAGGCGGATTCCTTACTGCTGAGCCACCAAGGAAGCCCACATGTCTGATACACACACACCAAATTGTCTCTTGTGGACCAGTAAGGGAATTCTAGGGCATGCAACTCAGTTACGCTGTCCTGAAACAATCCAGATCGTACACAGGCACACATGTGTGTACATGTATATTTTGTTTTGTGTACATATATTCATGTGTGTACATTTTGTGTATCTATATTTTGTGTATGCATGTACACACGTGTACATGTATATTTTGTGTGTGTGTACATGTGTGTTTTGTGTATTTATGTGCAAACACATATCTATGTGTGTGTGAGGACTTCCTGCTCCTGCACTGAACAGAAAAAACAGCCCCGTATGAATTGTGTGAGCTGCTTCCAAAATGGCAGATAAGGTTGAATCCCTATTTGATTTTTATTTGTGTATTTCTTTGAAACATAATTAATACCTTAGATTAAACATAATCACTCTCAAATGAGATAAAATTGTGCAAAATAAGTTATTTTATTGGTTAAGAAATGCTGCATAGAATTTGCTTCTTTATGATTACTCTCAAACAGAAACCTCATTGAAGGCTAAACCAGGTTTGATTTGCTTCAATTTCCTGCTTTTAACACTGAGCCTAATACTGTCCAAGTTTTCAATAAATGGGGGTGGGGGGATTACAATTGCTGTCTTAGGAAGATTCCAGTGACAGAAATTTTGTGCATGGGAGGGGTGGTTAGGTACAACTGACAACAGTAAACCGTACGTATTTAAGTTTTAAAATTGTCTGCATTTTGATATATGTATTCAACCATGAAACCATCACCAAAATCAGGACAGTGAACATACCCATCACCTGTACCGAGGGGCACACTCCCACGCTGTGCGCCTCGGTATTCCTTCATTCTATGTCTTTCCCCGCTGGTCCTCACAAAAACACGACCTGCTTTCTGTCAATGCAGATGAATTTGCTATTTCCGGTATTCTGTATAAATGGAATCAACAGTTTGGATTTATTTTGGGGAGGGGGAGTCTGGCTTTTTTCATTCAGCATATTCATTTTGACATTTATCTATGCTGTTGTGTGTGTATCAGTAATCCATTGTTTTTTATTGATAAGTAATATTCCATAACACAAATATGCCAGAAAAATTTTTCGTAACCATTCACTCAGTTCAGTTCAGTCGCTCAGTCGTGTCCAACTCTTTGCGACCCCATGAACTGCAGCACACCAGGCCTCCCTGTCCATCACCAACTCCCAGAGTTCACCCAAACCCACGTCCATCGAGTCGGTGATGCCATCCAGCCATCTCATCCTCTGTCATCCCTTTCTCCTCCTGCCCCCAATCCCACTTAGTCTGTAACATTTTTGGTTGTTTACAAACAAACCTGCTGTGAATACTCCTGTGAAATCATGTCTATGGACATCTGCTTATTGTTCTCCTGGATAGAATGACTGGATCATCTTGAAGGTGTGTGGTTAAAGTTTTAGGAAGCTATCAGAGTCGTTACACCAATTCACATTTTTGCCAGCAATCTGTGAGGGTTCCAGTTCCTCCACATGCTCACCGCCATGATATTGTTCATCTTTGAAAATTGGTACATTCTAATACATGTTTGTTCCCTCTCGGCTCTCCTTAACTGGAAGTCCATCTTTTCCAATATAGGTGTTTAATGATGTAAGTTTTTCCACAATGCTATTTTGTATCTCACAAATATTGACATGTCGTATTCCTTTATTTTTCCAGATCAGAATTTTTTTCTGACTTCACTTCTGATTTTTCTTTTGCTTCAGTGGTTATTTAGAAGTATGTTATGTAGTTTATAAATATTTGGGCACATTCCAGAGATTTTTCTGTTACTAGTTTCTAACTTAATAGTGATCCAAAAATCTACTTTGTATTACTTAGATCTTTTAAAACATATTGAGACTTGTTTTATGGCCCAGATACAGTCTGTCTTGGTAAATGTTCTGTATACACTTGAAAATAATGAAATTAGTGGTGGTATTGGGTGGAGTTCTATAAGTATCAGTTGGATAAGGATGGTTGATGGTGTTGTTCAAGTTTTATATTTCCTTACTGATTTTCTATCTGCTTGTTCTGTCAATTATTGAGAGGGGAATATTCCACTGTAGGGGAAAATTTTTACTGTAATTGTGGATTTTTCGATTTCTCCTCACATCAGTTATATTAGTGTTTGCTCATGTTTTCTGTATTTTTTTAATTAGGTGCATTTATATTTGAGACTTAGTGTTCTCTTGATAAACTGACTCCTTTGTTATTATGAAACGATCTTTTTTGTCCCTGGTAATATCCTTTGTTCTGAAATATAGTTTGGTAATAATATAGTTTTTCCAGATTTCTTTTGATTACTGTTAGTATAGTATATTGTTTTCCATCCTTTTACTCTATTATTGTCCTCATATTTAATGTGTGTTTTTGAAAACAGCAAATAGTTGGGTGTTGCTTTTGTATTCGATCTGACCATCTTTGTGTGTAGACCACTAATATTTAATGTGATTATCAATATGTTTATGTTTAAGTCTATCATCTTGCACTTTACTTTCTGACTGTCCCATCTGTACTTTTTATTGCCTTTTTTTCATTGATAATTTTTATAATTTTACTTTATCTCTTTTGTTGGCTTATTAGTTATAAATATGTTCTGATTATAGTGGTGGTTGTAGAGTTTATAGAATACATTTTTAATTTATCACAGTCTGTCTTAAAGTCATATTATACTTATTTAATTTATGATATAAAAATTCTGTAATAGTAGATTCTCTTTTATCCCATCATAATCATTATGCCAGTGTTGTCAAAAATTTCACTTTTATGTGCATTGTTATTATTTCATTTAAACCTCAATTATATTTTAAAGAGGTTTAAATAATAAGAAAAAAAATCTGATGTATTTACCTATGTAGCTACTATTTCTGGTGCTCTTCATTCCTTGCTTCCATCCATAGAACCATCTGTTATTTTTCTACTGCTTAAAAGACTGCATTTAACATTTTTTATGTTGCTCTGCTGGCAATGAATTCTTTCAGCTTTGGTACATGTGAAGAAGGCTTTATTTTGCTTTCATTTTTGAAAAACTGTTTCTAATGGGTATAGAATTTTATGTTGACTTTTTTTTTTTTTTTTTGGTTTTGAAATATAGTGCCCTGCCACCTTCTAACAAGTCTTCAGGGCCCCACCAAGCTGGGCTTGAATTCAGAGCAAGCCTTCCTGTTCTTTCCTGTTGGGAAAGAATACAAGCACCAGGCAACGGAACTGAACACAAGCCCAACTTAGCAAACACAGTGAGGACTCAGGATCCAGGAACATCCTGGGCAGCCCCATGTATGAGTCACCGAGTCTGCAGGAACCAAGACTGACGCAAGACCCATTACACAATGAGGACTGGAATCCTACTTCTGCCCAGATTGACCCAATCCCGGGTCTCTAAGTGGAAATTGTCCACTGGTGGGTGGACCCTGAGGGGACTAGAGAAAAAACAGGTAGGGAATACCCTGAGACTCACTAGAATAAAAATTTTAAGACATGATATGTATTTAAATTTAAATAGAATATGAATGACTCATTCACTGCATTTCCAGCCTTCTGTGATATACATGAGGCTTTCACTATATGAACAGAAGATGAATTTGCTTCTTACAGTTTATAATTGAGACCTCAGCAGACTCAGAGTAAATAATAGAATGCACTGCACTCCTTGTTTCTGTTTATCTGAGTTATGCACAAGCGTAGCTCCACTGTTACAGGCAGCTGTACCTACAATGACAGCAGCCAGTAAATGGATGAGCAAACCTATGTATCAGTGTGATTACAGAACATCTTGATCAAAATCTTTTTACATCCAAGGTGGTAAGCACTGAATAACGATTTGTAAAGAGGTAAGAGTTGCATGCATTTGCAAAGTATTTGATTATTCAGAACTGTTCTTTGCTCTTATTGGTGAGGATCTTGGTGATAATTTGATTGTTGCCTGAGGTTTGAGAGAACTGAGAAAATCAATTTCATTCTGTGGATGTTGTCCTTGAGTTATTAAATTATTTTAAAATTTAATTGCATTCTGAAGAGTTATTTTGGAGCTGTGATCCTATCAGAGTTCACAAGTGTATAGATGGTATTAATCATAGAGAAGAAACTTACCAGGAAGAAACCACATGACTAGCAAGAGCAATTGTATGTGCTGGGTGGTTTGGGCTCAGGACACAGGGCCATTGCATTCATTCAACATGTTTTTATCATTTTTCTGCATTTCAAATGGGTTTCCCTGGTGGCTCAGATGGTAAAGAATCTACCTGCAATGTGGGAGACCTGGGTTCGATACCTGGGTTGGAACCTACTCCAGTATTCTTGCCTGAAAAATCCCCATGGACAGAGGAGCCTGGTGGGCTACAGTCCATGGGATCACAAAGAGTTGGACATGACAGCAACTAAGCACAGCACAAGCACAGCATTTCAAATAAAGTTTCTAATGGAAGTTTTGATAGCTGCTATAAACAATTCATGGTACCTTGTGTATATGCATATGTGCAGGCTGAGTCACTCCAGTCATGTCCGACTCTTGGCCACCCAATAGACTATAGCCTGCCAGGGTCCTCTGTCCACAGGATTCTTCAGGTAAGAATACTGGAGTGGGTTGCCGTGCCCTCCACCAGAGGATCTTCCTGACCCAGGGACTGAACCCATGTCTCTTACATCTCCTGCATTGGCAGGCGGGTTCTTTACCACTAGTGCCACCTGGGAAGCTCCCTTGTATATATATCTGCAGATATTTACATTTATGACCCAGGATGTTATGCTGCCCTCATTCTTAGACTACTCTCTCTTCTCATGTTATTTGAACTAAGTAGACTGTAAGCCCTCACTGGATAAGAACCATGTGTTACAATTCTTCTAAGGCTGTGTACAAATTTACAAAATAGCAATTGGCTTTTAAAATTAATTATATTTTTAATGCTGTTCTTTGGTCTGTTACTCAAATGAGAACTCCAACTTGAATTGCCACCTGTGAATCCAAACAAAGGCTCAAACCTTCTTAGGAGAAGCAAAAGCAGTGAGCAACACTTACCATCAAAGCCCAAAGCTAAAATTTTAATTAACCTATTTTTTGGCAAATGATAGCCCCTATGAGTGTTGCACACTCTCTGTCAAAGTCCTTGAAATATTTAGTAATTCTAAGATATGTAGAGAAGAGTAAGTAAAAATAAAGCACATTGCTTTGTGTATGTGATGTTATTCTGTCTATATTTTAGACAGCTATGCAACTAATGAGTCCTGGGACCTCACGTGGCCTGGTTTCTGTATGGAATCTTAACAAAGACACATAGCCTAGCAGCTGAAAAGTAAATTTGAAAAGAGAACTCTAGTATTTACTTATGTTTCTAGAAAAGCATCAAAAGGGAACCAATTAATAATATACCACGCTGCTCACATTTTTTTCCTTCTTCCCTCAATTCTGCTCTTCATAGCTTCTCACATCCCGCATCCAAAACTGACTCCCGGTCCCAGCCATATTGCTATTTCTTATCTTCTCCTATCTCTGATCTTTACCTAGGAGTCAGGCTAGCTTCTCTTGCTTTGCCCTCCCTTCAATCCCTGGGCCTCCGTGGCCTTCTCTTCCTCCTAATTCAACATCAGAGAAGATCTGGAACCAGGTTACTAAAGATTCATTTTTAATGGAGGAAGGGTAGGGAGAGAAGTAAGGTATTGAAAGGTGCTTGCCTGGTGGCTCCGATGGGAAAGAATCCACCTACAGTGCAGGAAGCCGGAGTTCAATCCCTGGGTTAGGAAGATCCCCTGGAGAAGGAAAAGGCTACCCACTCCAGTATTCCTTAAATTCAACCATTAAAAAAAAAAACAAAACACATCTTGCCACATGGAACTAGAATCTAAGAGAAGGAGACAGTTTGGCAGATTTTGACTACATGTGGCAGAAAATCAAGGTCCTAACAATACAGCAATGCAATTATCTGATAATTCAGTAATAGGATATTATTACCTGAATGCCCCAACTCAAATCAGTAAAGTGACATATCTCCAAATAGCATAATTCAAGCCACACAAGCCTTGGTCCCAGGGACAGCAAGTAATACTGACCTCCTGCTTTGTACGACCCACAAGCTAGGAATGTTTTACACCTCTAAGTGGTTGGAAAAAATCAGTAGAAGGATATTTTGTGACACACAAAAATTACGTGTAATTCAAATTTCAGGGTCTACAATAAAAGTCCTATTGGAACCCAGGCACCGCATTCATCTACAAACTCTGGCTGCCTTCACACTACAACTGCAAAGTTAATTATTTGTCATGGAGATGGTTTGTTCCACAAAGCCTAAAATACTTACTATCTAGCTTTTTATGGAAAAAGCTTGCTGACCCCTGCTTATCTCAGAACACTCCAATCCTACTCGGTTCAGGAAATTACACTGGTGTCTGCTTAATATTTTGACTCCAGAATCTCATTCTATGCACCTTACATTCTGTGAAAAATAGGACACCACAGAATTATTTGCCCTGAAAAACTTCAAGCCTCAAGATGGCTAAGTCCATGAAGAAAGTGCGTATTTACAGGAGAAATACAGCCCTTGGTGCTCTGAAGACTATTAATATTTTCATTTTTATGAAAATAGGGCCAAGGACTTTTTTATTATTGTTATTATTAAAAAGTTAGTTAATAGCTAGACCAGAATTCATTTGCATGAATGACTGCCTTTGCTATTTCAATTGGATGCCAACTATCTTTCTTTCTGCTTATCACTGAAGAAGATATCCAATTATTTTATATTAAATAGTGGTTCTATTCTACCCTAGAGATGGCTGTGCTGCATGCAGAGGAGGTACTTGTGGGGAAAGAGGAGACCCATGTGAAGTCATCTTAACTCCCTTCAGAGGAGAAGCACCATGTAGCTACTGAATGCATCAGAAAAATGAGGTTCCCTTAGTATTGCAGGATTGAACTTGCTACATTATGTGCATCTTAAACTGTAACATTATTCCACTCTGGTCTTTTTCTCCCTTCTTTCTGCTTACCTCTTTAAATTTGGGTTTGGAATATCTCGTCTTGTTCTTGTTTCATGTAAAAGCCAACTTCACTCCCTCCGCACCACCATCCCACCCCCCTTCCTTGTGTACTCAAGTCACTTGAAAACATTAATTTACCCAGCCTTGGAGGGAAAAGTACTCTGAGAACTTCAAGGTTACCAAATGCAAAAGCTGTCTTTTATTTATTTCACAGTCTGTATATTGAGAGCACAGAATGGAAATTTCAATTGTACAGATGTGCCTGTGCTTAGAAGAAGCGTTAAAAACAAGCAATAGGACTTCTTAAGACATTTTTTAAAAACAATATTATTCAGTTAATAGCCTTGTTTATATTAGGATAGCAGGCAGAAATGCACACTTAAAATTGATTAAAAAAGAAAATAACCACAAAAATATATTATTGTTAATGGGTCTGAAAAGCTAAACCACTGGTAGGCATTAAGTGGTTGGCGTAGAGGGGGAAACATTTGAAGTTATCAAAGGAACAGTCTTGGTGTCAAAGAGAAAGAAGCCCCAGTTTAAAGAAGAGTTGAAGCTGCTACTTTTAAATGGTGTGAATTTTCAAGTCATCTGTTGAAATTTAGAAGAAACAAAAATGTTGAAAAGTTGACAGCTGAAGGAGGAGGAATAATTGGTGAGATCTAAGAATGAATCAGAACGTTCTGGGGAGCAGAGCTTGGAGAGAGCAATTCCCCTAAACTGGAGTTTCTCTTTGGCGTAAGAACAATAGTTTGGTCATGAGGACAACAACACACACACACTCACTCACACATTCACACACACTCACACACACACTCACTCATGTACACACACATACATGCTCACACACACACACTCACTCACACACACACACATACACACTCACTCACACACACTCTCTCTGACACACACACACACACTCACTCACTACCCTGGCATCCTATAGCAGTGTTTCAGGTCTTAAGCTGGTAGGTAACAGATAGACAGCATATTCTAGGTTCTGCCATAGGTCAGAAAAGTAGACATAAATCCTGGCTCCACCACCCATCATCTGTGTGAAGCATTAGGCAGTGTTATGGCCTGAATCACATCACGCACCCCCCTAGATTCACATGCTGAGGTCCTAGCCTCCCGGTACCATACAAGGGGACTATAAAGAAGGTGAAATGAGGCCTCAGTGTGGGGCTTAAACCAATCTGACTGGTGTCCTTATAAGAAGAAGAAATTTTGAAAAAACACTAGACACACACATGCAAGAAGAAACACCAGACAAGACACGCATAGAGGAAAGATCATGACAGACACAGCAAGAAGCCAGCCACCAAGGAGACAGGCCTCTTGGAGGAACCAACCCTGCCACACCTTGGTCTTCAGCTTCTCGCCTCCAGACTTCGAGAAAATAAATTTCTGTCATTTAAGCCACCAAGTCTGTATTTTATGATGGGAGCTGGAGCTGACTAAGGTAGCAGGCAACCAGGAAACCAAAATATAAGCTTCATGAAGGCAGATGTTTTTGTCCTGCTGGTCAGCCGCCATATCCTCAGAATCTTGACCAGTCCAGCCCAGCATGTAGTGGGCTCTCACTAAGCCATTATTGAAGGAGTAAATAAGTGAGCAAATGAGCCTCTATGTCCCTATTTCTGAACACAGAACCACCATAATCCTTCCACACAAAGTCCTGGCCAGTACCAAAGATCATACACAGGTATGTGTTTGTTTTACCCACAAAGCACTGCATGGAACATGTTCTTAATTATTATCTGTATCTCCATCATGGCAGCAATATATGGCTCGAGATTATTCCAAGCCTAAGATTCATTGTAAAATGAATAGGACTGTTGGTCTCAGGGGGGGTGGTGGGAAAAAATGAATTATCAGTTATTGTGTGGAAAGAATATAAGACGTGTTAGATGACAGACATTTTAGAATCGTTATTATTATGACTTTGTGTATTCTGGGGCTGAAAAGACACAGGAGTTCAGGATATACAGTTGTCAACACACCTCGAAGCAGTGCCAAGTGCTTCACACAATTAGTATCTGAATACACAATTATGGAACACAGGCAATTGGAAATCTCCATACGATAGGGGTCATTTTCACAAATATTACAGCACTTATTGTACCCAAGTGTATTTTTGCATAACTTGTAATATTGCAGAATTGCCTTCTGTTTTATAGAAAATGCTACTCAGGAATGCTAAGGGAAAAGAAGTATCAAATTTGCAAGTTAGGCATTTTTTTCGGCATTCAAAATATGACCACAAGAGATTGATGACAATTTAATTGCTTTGAAATCATGTCTTAGATACACAGTTCACAATTTTAAAGCAATGGATCCATGTTTAACCCCTGAATTACTAGCCCACAACTTCTTGGGTTCTGTCTTGTTTTCACCACTTAAAATTACCAAGGTTAATTTGATTTTAGGAAAGGGTGATGTGGAGACAGACATTTTGAATTTCATTTCTGTCTCTACTACTCTGGATTTTTAGTGACAGGACAGTTGCTTTAAGCCCTCGGAGCCTTAGTTTCCTTACCTGTAAAAGTCAAGGTGATAATGCCAATCACATGCATTTATGAACATGGACTTTAACTCTTTGTGACCCCATGGACTGTAGCCTACCAGGCTCCATCCATGAGATTTTCCAGGCAGGAATACTGGAATGGGTTGCCATTTCCTTCTCCAGAGGATCTTCCCACCCCAGAGATCGAACCCGGGTCTTCCACATTGCAGGCAGACGCTTTACCATCTGAGCCAACAGGAAAGCCCTAAAGTTAGACTGCTGCTACTGCTAAATCGCTTCAGTCGTGTCCGACTCTGTGCGACCCCATAGACGGCAGCCCACCAGGCTCCCCCATCCCTGGGATTCTCCAGGCAAGAGCACTGGAGTGGGTTTCCACTTCCTTCTCCACTGCATAAAAGTGAAAAGTGAAAGTGAAGCTTTCAGTCGTGTCCCACTCTTCGCGACCCCATGGACTGAAGCCTACCAGGCTCCTCCGTCCAAGGGAAAGTTAGACTACTAGGATGTAAATCTGGACTCTCCCCTTGCTAGCTGTGCAGGGAACAAACGAATTAGTGAACATTTCAGGGCCCTGAGGTCCTTATTTGAAAGCTCGTTGCACAGACTGTAGGAGGTGGCACTATACAAAGGCGCCCAGTGAGGGACAGCTGAGTCCATGTGACCTGGCACAACCCTCAAAGTCTCCCCAGAGGAAGCAGGTACTTCTCTACCCAAAGATGCCATCTTCTTCCCCAAATCCTACACCCACCACCAGGAGGCACTGTTTCCTAATTTACACAATGTATGCTGTCGCTTAACCGCACCTTGTATCTGATTTTTGTACCTACCTTGCTTTGAAGATTAAATGAGATATGGGAGCCTTGCAATGACTTCATCCAGATCTCTGAGTTTGGCTTACAGGGTTGCTGCCTGTAGGCAGCCCTAGCCTCTGTTATGCAGCCAACTGGTCAACCCACACCCTTGCCTCTGAGCCTGTGAACTTGCAACTAACTGAAATGTCTTTCTACCCATTTCCTCTGCTGATCAGCTGTGACTCACTCCTCATGCTCTGAGGTCCTTATTTGAAAGCTCACTTATTTGAAAGCCAGTCCAGGTTCGATGCACGATACTGGATGCTTGGGGCTGGTGCACTGGGACGACCCAGAGGGATGGTATGGGGAGGGAGGAGCGAGGAGGGTTCAGGATGGGGAGCACATGTATACCTGTGATGGATTCATTTTGATATTTGGCAAAACTAATACAATTATGTAAAGTTTAAAAATAAAATAAAATTTTAAAAAAATAAATAAAAATGAAAGCTCACTTTTGCAGATGCTCATCCAGCAGCTCCCTGACTTCTGCCTTTCTGTGGCTAGGGGAGAACACTTGTAAGGCGGTGGGCCAGGGCATCTCTGGATGTGCACCCAGAGACAGGAGCCTCTGGAGAGAGGCAGCACCAGGAGCTCTAGGCTGCTTGGAAATGCACTGGGATAGAGATGTCTCTTTGAGATACCAATTTCATTTCCTCCAGATAAATACCCAGTAGTGAGACCTCTGAATCGTATGGCAGTTCTATGTTTAACTTTTGGAGCAAGCTGAGTAATGCTTTTCCCTAAGGCTGTACCAATTTACATTCCTACCAACAGTGCATGAAAGTTCCCTCTTCTCCACGTCCTCACCAGCACTTTTCAGCTCTTATCTTTTTCATGGTGGCCATTCTAACAGCTGTGAAGTAATATTTTGTGGTTTTAATTTGCATTTCCCTGATGATTAGTGATACTGAGCTGTTTTTTCATGTACCCGTTTGCCGTCTGTGTCTCTTCTTTGGAGAAATATCTGTTCAGGTCCTTTGCCCATCTTTTAATTGGGCTATTTGTCCTTTTGTTATTGATCTGTGTGAGTTTCCTATATATTTTGGAAATCAACCCCTTATCAGACTGATGCTTTGCAAATCTTTTCTCCCATCCCATAGGCTGCCTTTTCGTTTTGTGGATTGATTTCTTTGCTGTGCAGTTCCACTTGCTTGTTTTCGCTTCTGTTACCTATGCCCTTGTTGCCATATCCAAAAATTTATTGCCATGATCAATTTTGAGGAGATTTTCCCCTATTATTTCTTCTAGAAATTTTATGGTTTACTGAAAAATTTTACCTTATCTTTCTTATCTAATATCTTTCTTATAAGATATCTCTCTTATCTTATCTAATCTTATGTTTAAACCTTTAAGCCATTTTTAGTTGAGTTTGCACATCCTGTAAGAGAGGGGTCCAATTTCATTCGTCTACATATTCATATCCAGTTCTCCCAACACAATTTATTGGAGAGATTATCTTTTTCCCATTATTATTCACAGTAGCCAAGATACGGAAACAACTGCAGTGACTGCTGACAGATGAAGAAATGTAGTAGAAATATACATACAATGAAATATTATTCAGTCATGGAAAAGAAGGAAACTCTGCCATTTGCAACATGATGAGCCTATTTATGCAAATTGAATTATGCAAAGTGAAATAAACCAGACAGAGAAAAACAAATATTATATGATCTCAGTTAATCTAAAAAATTAAGTTCATAGGGCCAAATAAAAGAATGGTGGTTACCAGGGGGCAAAAAATGGGGATATGTTGGTCAAAAAATACAAACTTTCAGCTAGAAGATGAGTAAGTTCTGGGGATCTAATGTATAGCATTATGGCTATAATTAATAATATAGTATTGTATACTTGAGTCTTCCCTGGTGGCTCAGACAGTAAAGAATTAGCCTGTAATGATTTTGCTGAGAGTAGACCTTGTATTCTCATTGCACTCCTCCAAAATGTGATGGATATATTACTTGATTTGATTGTGATAGTCATTTCGCAATGTATATGTATATCAAACTACCATGTTATTCACCTGAAATATATACAATTTCCATTTGTCAGTTATATCTCAAAAAAGGAGGAAAAAGAAGGCCCAGGGAACCTTCAGCCAGGAGAGAGATCACAGATTCAGGGCTTCAGAGCTGCTACACTGTGTCAGAGTGGTGCTTCCCTGCCTGCTCTAGTATCTATGAATGGATTGCAGGAAAAGTAAGTCACTCAGGGTGAGGTTTTCAGAACCTGCTTAGGCTGAGTAACATTCTCAGCTCCAATTACTCAGAAATGAACTAAGCCACTTCCACTGATCAGGAGCTTTCCTGCAGGAGCATGGTCTAATCTAGCATTTGACATGACTCCTGTCATGACCTGGCACACCAAGAGCCCCAAGGGGATCCCACTGTGTGAAAACCAAGCACATGTGAAAGTCTTTCTCTGATAGTACAGGGAGAAGGAGGAGGAGGAAGAGCACTTGAAGCCTTTAAAAAACTCACCCTCACTACAAGCCTCCACGGTAACCCTTTTCATCACCATTAAACAAACAAGCTAGCATTCAGGGAGGTTGAATAATTTGCCCAGAGCCACACAGCTAAAAGGACTTCCAGGTGGCTCAGTGGAAAATCATCGGCATCTCCTGCCAATGCAGGAGATGTAGGAGACACTGGTAGGGAAGATCCCCTGGAGTAGGAAATGGCAACCCGCTCCAATATTCTTGCCTGGAAAATTCCGCAGACAGAGGAGCCTGGCAGGCTACAGTCCACCGGGTCGCAAAGAGTCAGACATGACTGAGCATGCACACACACACATACACACAGCTACTAATGGTTGAAGTCCAGATTTGACCCTCAAGCGATCTGCCTCCATTTTAACCTTTTTTTCCCATTTCATTCCAAACTAGATTCTGATTAGTTTAATGGCATTTCTGATTCCAATCAATTAGCTGAGGCTACACTGGGCCCAAGGCTTGCCTCCGTGGTTAATTTACCATCTGTTGGTAATAATAGTGTTTAAAGATGAACAAAGATCTACTGTCTATCATCTACCATTCCCATCACTCTTATGTTGGCAGATCTTTCATTTGGTTTTTAACCATGGCTGCATTTGAAGTTTCTCTTCAAGCCCATTGAATGTACCTGTTTCATCTGATCTTAGAAACATTCAAGAAAGTTGTGAGCTGGAAGCTAAGACTGATTGCCTCCCTTCTCTTTCCAGGTCACAGTAACTATTGTAACAGCAATAGCAACAGCATTTTTCTGACACGAATCCTTTTTATCTGTTAAGTATTCAAAATCGCTCTAAGTTAAGTGGTGGAGGAAAACTCTAAAGAGTTGCCATGGTTTAAATAAAACTGAGTGGAAAAAAATAGCAGAAAAAAACATCTTAATTTAACATACAAAGAGCTATATTTCAGTTCTATCCAATTAGCAGTGTTCAATATTATTAAAATCTGTTGACAAAAAAGTAACAGATGCTCCATTTTCCTTGATGTTAATTAATGAAGTTTTTACCTCTGAAAAAATTTGGAGAAACCGGATCTTTTATAATCAAATAGCTTTCGCCTACACAAAATCTACGTCTGGAAAAACATGTAAGTGTGTCAATATTCAAAAAAGATAATTATCCCGAGTTTTCTAGATCTTCATTTCTCTTTCTTAGTGTTCCAGCTTCAAATATGCACCAACTTCCATTGAGATAGATAGTGATAATAATTGCATGGTGGAAATCATTAGATATTTCTGGCTGACTCTTTTATGGTAGGGATGGCTCACTGGTAATGCTATAAAATTAGAAGATTGTTATAATGCTAACAAAGAACTCCATGAATTTTCAACGTATAGAGAACAGTTTTTGTGAATGTTGGTTTTCTAATTTTATTGTCAAAAACTTCAAACATAGACAAAAGTAAAACAATGCAGTGAACATCTAATTATCCATTAACTCAGCTTCAAGAATTATCAGTCCTTGGACATTCTTACTTCATAACTGAAGTAAGTGCCACCCACTTCCCCGTCTCCACATTATCACTTTATGAAAGAGTATTTCAGTGTAAATCGTTAAAGATAAGGAATTCCTTATTTACACACAAGCAAAATAGTTCCATTACATCTTTAAAAATGACACCAATTTCTTAAGGTCAGTGTACAAATTTCTCTGATTATCTCATGCAGTTTTGGTTGTTTTCTTTAAAGCAGGAACTAAATGAAGTTTAATACATTGCATTTAGTTGTAACCAGCGACACTAAGATCTTTCTGGCTTGCAATCACATATATTTCTCACTCAGGTTACACGAGGACTGAGCTGGGCTTGGCTGGGCTCTGCTCCATGAATCTTACGATACTGGATCCCTGGCTGCAGAAGCAGCGGCTATCTGAGCTCTCTGTTCTCAGAGCAGAGCAAAGAGCCAGGAGACAGGGCCAAACTATGCAAGTACATTGAAAGCTTCTCTCAGGACTCAATGTCTGTCACTTTCACTTACATTTCAACGACCAAAGCAGTGTTCAGGCTCAAATTCCATTTGGAGCCCAGAACAATGCCAAAGTTTTGGTCCTGCTGAAGGTGAGGGAAAGGTTTCTGAAACCTATGGAAGCTTCTATGATCTAATAAACAAAGACATCACAGAAAAAAAGCTCAAAGCATCCTGATCCATTTGCATTGATAGAGGCCCATCTCCATCATCCCCTCTCATGCCAGCATCTATAACTGAACCATTAAAACTGGGATTCCAAGGTCAAGGACCCTCAACTACTTAACATATGATGGAGGAGAGCCTCAGCCACAGGCCACCCCTGCATTGGGCTCCAGCTCCCATCCTTCTCATGAGAGTCACTGTCGCTGAAGCTCCATGGTTTCTAGTAGGTGCTATGACAATAAAAAGTGGCTTCCATGGAAAAAAAACCTGTATTAAACCAAGTTACATTTTTCTCGGTCACAGGCTTTCTCAGAGACATTTAACACGTACATGCAGCTAAGTCTCAAAGATGGGGCCTTGCAGGAGGCGGTATTTCTCATGTGTTTGATTACAGGATCCTGTCTTCAGAGCATCTTGATGATACGATATCCTGAACAAAGTCTATTGGAAAATGCTAGCCTGTCTGAATGTCTGTCTTTTGAGCATAAGATGATTTCTGAAGAGCCTCCCCACTTCTTCACTATGCCATTAATCCCACTGCAGTTCTGGCTTCCTCATCTGTCTGCTTTTCTACAAATCCTGAGGACTGACTGTTAAAGTGAAAGTCATTCAGTCGTGTCCAACTCTTTGCAACCCCATGGACTGTAGCCCACCAGGCTCCTCTGTCCATGGGATTTCCCAGGCAAGAATACTGGAGTGGGTTGTCATTTCCTTCTCCAGGGCCTGAGGACTGAACCCTGCTTGCTCCAATTTAAGTCTCTGATATAACTGGCAGGTGTGGGCTCTGGAGCACAGTTTTTATATAAAAGGTCCTCCAGTTTATTCTAATTGATCCTGTTATTGATTTCTTTAAAATAAAAGTCCATTTCACATTCATTTGCTTCATGCTACTGATATGACTACAGGGAGCTGTTTATTTCATCTTCTCAGGTGTCCCCATGTCCATACATGTCATAGGATCACTTTACCATGGTTTCAGTCACTACTTAAACCAAATTATTTTAAGTCACCTCAAGTCCAGTAACACAGTTCCTTCCCAAACTGGTGATCATCAAAACTAAAGCAATTTGAACAGCGCATATTCCCAGACCTCTGCTCCAAACATTCTGACCCAGTGGTGGCAGAATGCCTGAAAATCTGTTTTTTTTTTTTTTTTTCAAAGTTCTTCAGGCATTTCTCATGGTCAGCAGCTCTGGCTTATGCAACATGGTTGCATCTCCTTCCCTGACATAACCGGAAGGCTACATAACTCCAATCCTGTCTGATCAATTCCCCCATGGAAGCATTACAGTTTAGAACCATAAAGTCTATTTGCATAAGCATGATTTTAAATATTCTAAATGGCATTCCCTTCCTGAACAATATTGTGATATTCATAAACATTTGTCACTGATGTTTCTTGATAACCATATAAATCTGAAGGCCTGATATTTTGGAAAACCTAAGGGAAAAAGCAATGCCCTCCCCTCCCCAAATGCTGTAATTTCCATCATCTTTTTCTAGCTAGTCATTACATAAGTGTTAAACTAGTCCTGGGTCAGTGAGCAGAGAGTTCATTCAAGGAACTCATTTATTTGGGGGGTTGATGGTCCCTACCCATGAGGTCCCATCCCCGTCCAGTTGTGGATATGGTTGGTGGTAAAAGTAAAGTCTGATGCTATAAGAAAAGTATTGCATAGGAACCTGGAATGTTAGATCCTTGAATCAAGGTAAATTGGAAGTTGTCAAACAGGAGATGACAAGAGAGAAATCAATACTTTAGGAATCAGTGAACTAAAATGGACCGGAATGGGTGAATTTAATTCAGATGACCATTATATCTACTACTGTGGGAAAGAATCCCTTAGAAGAAATGGAAGCCCTCATAGTCAAAAAAAGAGTCCAAAATGCAGTACTTGGATGCAATCTCAAAAACAATAGAATGATCTCTGTTCATTTCCAAGGCAAACCAGTCACTATCACAGTAATCCAAGTCTATGCCCCAACCACTAAAGCCAAAGAGGCTGAGGTTGAATGGTTCCATGAAGAACTACAAGATTCTCTAGAACTAACACCAAAAATGATGACTTATTCATAATAGGGTACTAGGGTGCAAAAGTAGGAAGTCAAGAAACACCTGGAGTAACAGGCAAGATGGCCTTGGAGTACAAAATGAAGGAGGGCAAAGGCTAACAGAGTTTTGCCAAGAGAATGCACTGGTCATAACAAACACATTCTGCCAACAACACAAGAGAAGACTCTACACATGGACATCACCACATGGTCATTGCTGCTGCTAAGTCACTTCAGTCGTGTCCGACTTTGTGCGACCCCAGAGATGGCAGCCCACCAGGCTCCCCTGTCCCTGGGATTCTCCAGGCAAGACCACTGGAGTGGGTTGCCATCTCCTTCTCCAATGCATGAAAGTGAAAAGTGAAAAGTGAAAGTCAAGGCGCTCAGTCGTGTCTGACTCTTAGCGACCCCATGGACTGCAGCCCACCAGGCTCCTCCGTCCATGGGATTTTCCAGGCAAGAGTACTGGAGTGGGGTGCCATTGCCATAGTAAAATCAAATTGATTATATTCTTTGCAGCCAAAGATGGAGAAGCTCTATACAGTCAGCAAAAACAAGACCCGGAGCTGACTGTGGCTCAGATCATGAACTTCTTATTGCCAAATTCAGACTGAAATTGAAGAAAGTGGGGAAAACCACTAGACCATTCCATTCAGGTAGGACCTAAATCAAATCTCTTCAATTATACAGTGGAAGTAAGAAATAGATTCAAGGGATTAGATCTGATAGACAGAGTGTCTGAAGAACTATAGACAGAGGTTCATGACATTGTACAGGAGGCAGGGACCAAGACCATCCCCAAGAAAAATGCAAAAAGGTAAAATGGTTGTCTGAGGAGGCCTTACAAACAGCTGAGAAAAGAAGAGAAGTGAAAGGCAAAGGAGAAAAGGAAAGATATTCCCATTTGAATGCAGAGTTTCAAGAATAGCAAGGAGAGATAAGAAAGCCTTCCTAAGTGAAAAAAGCAAAGAAATAGAGGAAAACAATAGAATGGGAAAGACTAGAGATCTCTTCAAGAAAATTAGAGATACCAAGGGAACATTTCATGCAAAATGGGCACAATAAAGGACAGAAATGGTATGGACCTAACAGAAGCAGAAGATATTAAGAAGAGATGGCAAGAATATACAGAAGAGCTATACGAAAGAAAATTTAATGACCCAGATAACCATGATGGCATGATCACTCACCTAGAGTCAGACATCTTGGAGTGCGAAGTCAAGAGGGCCTTAGGAAGCATCACTATGAGCAAAGCTAGTAGGGGTGATGAAATTCCAGCTGAGCTATTTCAAATCCTAAAAGATGATGCTGTGAAAGTGCTGCACTCAATATGCCAGCAAATTTGGAAAACTCAGCAGTGGCCACAGGCCTGGAAAAGGTCGGTTTTCATTCCAATCCCAAAGAAAGGCAATGCCAAAGAGTGTTCAAACTACCACAGTTGCATTCATCTCACACGCTAGTAAAGTAATGCTCAAAATTCTCCAAGCCAGGCTTCAACAGTACGTGAACCATGAACTTCCAGATGTTCAAGCTGGATTTAGAAAAGGCAGAGGAAACAGAAATCAAATTGCCAACATGCATTGGATCATAGAAAGTGAAAGGAATTCCAGAAAAATATCTACTTCTCCTTCATTGACTACAACAAAGCCTTTGATTGTGTGGATCACAACAAACTGTGGAAAATTCTTCAAGAGATGGAAATATGAGACCACCTTATCTGCCTCCTGAGAAACCTATATGCAGGTCATGAAACAACATTTAGAATTGGACGTGGAACAAGGGACTGGTTCCAAATTGGGAAAGGAATACATCAAGGCTGTATATTGTCACCCTGTTTATTTAACTTATATTCAGAGTACATCATGCAAAATTCCAGGCTGGATGAAGCACAAGCTGGAATCAAGATTACAGGGATAAATATCAATAACCTCAGATATGCAGATGATACCACCCTTATGGCAGAAAGTGAAGAGGAAGTAGAGAGCCTCTTGATGAAGGTGAAACAGAAGAGTGAATAAACTGGTTTAAAACTCACCATTCCAGAAAAGAAGATCATGGCATTTGGTCCCATCTCTTTCATGGCAAATACATGGGGAAACAGTGGAAACAGTGGCAGACTTTATTTTCTTGGGCTCCAAAATCACTGCAGGTGGTGACTGCAGCCATGAAATTAAAAGATGCTTGTTCCTTGGAAGAAAAGCTATGACAAACTAGACAGCATATTAAAAAGCAGAGACATTACTTTGCCAACAAATGTCCGTATAGTCAAAGCTATGATTTTTCCAGTGTGAGGTACAGATGTGAGAGTTGGACCATAATGAAGGCTGAATGCCAAAGAATTGATTCTTTTGAGCTGTGATGTTGGAGAAGATTTTTAGAGTCCTTGGACTGCAAGGATATCAAACCAGTCAGTTGTAAAGGAAATCAATCCTGAATATTCACTGGAAGGACTGATGCCAAAGCTGAAGCTCCAATTGGCCACCTTATGAGAAGAGCCTACTCATTAGAAAAGACCTTGATACTGGAAAATATTGAAGGCATGAGGAGAAGGGGACAACAGAGGACATAATGGTTGGATGGACATGACTTTGAGTAGGCTCTGGGAGATGGTGAAGGACAGGGAGGCCTGATGTTCTGCAGTCCATGGGGTCGCAAAGAGTCGGACACGACCGAGTGACTAAACAACAACCACCCATGAGGAAGCAACAGATACAACAGTGATGATTACCATAGCATAAATAAGAGTTATCCAGCTGATATAAAACAAGCTCATGAGAGTATCTAACTCAGACTGAGGCAAGAGGTCATGAAAGGCTTTCCCAGGCAACTGATACATGAGGTGAATTTTTTAGCAAAGGCAGAGGTTAGCCTGATGAGAAGGAAAGGGCTGGCATTGTGGACACCCTGTGTGCAAAGTTTGGGAGACAAGAAAAGATAAGTTAAAGATAAGGAAAGACCACTAAGGAACCACTAGAGCTTTCTCCAGTCTATGCCCTGATACTTCCATCCAAAAAATGGGTTTTCGTGGGTGCCCTGATCAGGGTGTGTGTGTGCGTGTGTGTGCGTGTGTGTGTGTGTGTGTGTTAGTAGCTCAGTCATGTCCAACTCTTTGCAACCCCATGGGCTGTAGCCCACCAGGCTCCTCTGTCCATGGAATTCTCCAGACAAGGATACTGGAGTGGTTTGCCATTTCCTTCTCCAGATCAGGGCATTGCGAAGGTTAAATTATCTACTTAATATGGAATGCTTAAAACAATGCCTATCACACACGAGGTGCTCAAATAACGTTAGCTAGTGTTATCCGTGTATGTGACATAAACAGGGTAGAGAAAGATACAAAGATGTCATCCCAAATGTCATTTTTAGGAAAGTCTCTAATGCAGAACTTTGGAGGATGATGTTATTGAAAACAAAAGAAACGGGGCAAGATGATGTGGCACAGCTTTTGTTTTTTTAAAACTGAATTTATTATAATAATAATTTTTTTTTTTTTTACCAGAATGACACGTTGGTGTGAGAGTTCAGATCTGATTCACGGCATGAAGATGACATGTGACATGCCTGTGATCTCTACCGCCTGCAGAAGGCCAGTTGGTCCCTCCCGCCCATCCAGTGGGAGAAGAGGGGCCAGGGCGTTTCGGGCACAGGCAGCAATTAGAGCCGAAACCCAGAGCCTGACAGCCGCCGCTCGCGGGCAATCGACACCGCTTCCTGCCTCCGGCTGCTTAAAGCAGCTGAGGTGATGGGGCCTGAAGGCAGCGAGCGAACAGGTGGTAATTATGACTGACACGATGACGGCCTGTGCCGACATGTAACCGCGGAACAAAACACCGCAGTTAGCTAACAAGAGATCGGTGGAAGGCTTTTTGCTGGCTCTGTGTCTGCTGTCTGACACTTCCGAAATGGGAGGGAGAAGGAGGAAGGCATTGTCAGCCTGGGTATTCAGAGGTATAATAGGCTGAAGGGAGAATGCTTAACATTTGTTCCTTTCGCTGGGATTGTATCGGCCCCTGTTTTCATGTTGATGGTCCACGGTGCTCTTTGCCGGCAATTTTTCCTTTTGACGACGTGTCCTTTCGAATGCTTTCTTTGATACAGTATAGCTTGCTCACACTCAGCGTTTTGAGCAATTTTCAAACTGTTCTTGAATTTCTTGCTATCTCATAATATATACAAAAGAGCCTTTTGTAATATAAACATTTTTTTCTCCCTCTGCCTTAAGTTTCCCTGGATATACTTTGCCCCTATATGAAGATAAGGAAAAAAAAATATTGGGGGCATATTCTTCCATCTCCCATCTAGTCAAAGCTATGGTTTTTCCAATAGTCATGTATGGATGTGAGAGTTGGACCATAAAAAAAGCTGAGCGCTGAAGAATTGATGCTTTTGGGGTTTTTTTGTTTTGTTTTGTTCTTTACTATTTTATTTTTTTAAATTTTATTTTATTTTTAAACTTTACAATCTTGTATTAGTTTTGCCAAATATCGAAATGAATCTGCCACAGGTATATGAACTGTGGTGTTGGAGAAGACTCTCGAGAGTCCCCTCTGTAGCAAGGAGATCAAACCATCAATCCTAAAGGAAATCAGTCCTGAATATTCATTGGAAGGACTGATGCTGAAACTGAAGCTCTAATACTTTGTCCACTTGATGTGAAGAACTAACTCATTGGAAAAGATCATGATGCTGGGAAAGATTAAAGGCAGGAGGAGAAGGGCAAGACAGAAGATGAGATGGTTGGATGGCATCACTGACTCGATGGACATGAGTTTGAGCAAGCTCCGGGAGTTGGTGATGGACAGGGAAGCCTGGCATGCTGCAGTCCATGGGGTCGCAAAGAGTCAGACATGACTGAGCAGCTGAACTGAACTGAACTCCCATCAATGCTTCTGTTGAATTTTTCAAAGTTACTAGCCATCATCACCTACAGGTATATTGAGCCCAAAGTCAGAAAAGAAGAAAAGAATAAATTCTATAATGTCTAATAAATGCATTATAAATACATTTTTCAATTATTTTATTCATTATTTGATTATTTTTATCATGTTGTCTAATAAATGCATTCTTATCTTCCCCGTACTAGTTTTCCTTCAAAAGTTTTTGATCATCCCTTCCCTGTGTTAGTTCATCTAGTTTCACCAAGCTAAACCCTCCCTTGCCCTCTTGAAGTTGCCTCTTCAACTTCTGAATTGCATCTTCAACCACTGAATTCCTGGTGGTATGCCAGGACCTATGCACATGATAACTGCTGAGGGAAATGATTTTTTTGTTGTTGTTCTTCAAAGAACTAGACTTAGTCCCATCTGCCTGACACCATGACATCCTACAGATGTTTGGAGGAGGAACAGATGTGTCTTCGGGTATGGATAAGAGTTTATTAACCCCTTTATCACTCATTGCTCTGCGCCAAGAATAACCCATGAAAAATCTACCTGAAGTTAATTAGCATGTTTTTTGTCCCAGTAATTACAAACCTGAAAATATCCTTATTTCTTTTCTCTTTGAGTTTGGAACTTTCTGTCCTGTGTGTACATAACATTACAGTAAAAATACCAGATTGACAGTGCTGGGTGGGACAGTAGTGGTAAAGAAGTCACACTAATCGCTGAGGATTGGTGAGGAGTTTGTAGATTCATTCAAAGCAAGCTTCATTTGCTCATCATGACCTGTAAGCACTAACAATTTTCAGTTTTTGCACACACACAAAAAAATCCTTTGAGCTATTTTTCTCCTCAAGTTCCTATGGGACAGTGCCTCCCTGATCTCCATCCTTGATGGTCCTCTCCTTTTAGGAGAATTGTTCTCTTTTCTAACTACCAATTCTCAGTCTACCCTCAACTCTATCCTGCCTACTTTACATTGGCTTGATTATTAACCTTCGAAGGAGTACGTCAAGGCTGTATATTGTCACCCTGCTTATTTAACTTATATGCAGAGTACATAATGCGAAATGCCAGGCTGGATGAAGCACAAGCTGGAATCAAGATTGCCGGGAGAAATATCAATAATCTCAGATATGCAGATGACACCACCCTTATGGCAGAAAGTGAAGAGGAACTAAAGAGCCTCTTGATGAAGGTGAAAGAGGAGCGTGAAAATGCTAGCTTAAAACTCAACATTCAAAAAACAAAGATCATGGCATTTGGTCCCATCACTTGATGTCAAATAGATGGAGAAACAATGGAAGCAATGACAAACTTTATTTTGGGGGGCTCCAGAATTGCTGCAGATAGTGACTGCAGCCATGAAATTAAGACACTTGCTCCCTGTAAGAAAAGCTGTGACAAACCTGAAAAGTGAAAGTACCTCAGTCGTGTCCACCTCTTTGCAACCCCGTGAACTATACAGTCCATGGAATTCTCTAGGCCAGAATACTGGTCTGGGTAGCCCTTCCATTCTCCAGAGGATCTCCAACCCAAGGATCTTCCCAACTCAAGGATCTTCCCAACCTAGGTCTCCTGCAAACCTAGACAGCATATTAAAAAACAGAGACATTGCTTTGCCAACAAAGATCCATATAATCAAAGCTATGGTTTTTCAAGTAGTCATGTAGGACATGAGAAATGGAGCATAAAGAAGGCTGGGACCTTGATGCTGATGCTGGGAAAGACTGAAGGCAGGAGGAGAAGGGGATGACAGAGGATGAGATGGTTGGATGGCATCACCGACTTGATGGACATGAGTTTGAGTAAACTCGGAGTTGGTGATCGACAGGGAGGCCTGGTGTGCTGCAGTTCATGTGGTCACAAAGAGTCAGACACGACTGAGAGACTGAACTGAACTGAGTCTAAGGGATTGTTAAGTGTCTTCTCCAGCACCACAATTCAAAGCATCCATTTTTCAGTACTCAAAATATAAGGATAGCTCCCCAAATTTCCAACTTAAACTTTGTATACAGACTGGTCTTTAACTAGATATGGTCCCTTTATCTCAGATAAACATGTTCCCAAAAGCTTCTTCCTAAGGGTCCAAACTTAGTTCTGAAATCAGTTTGGTCTATTGGTAGCACTTTCTTCCCATATTCTTTCAAGTTGACAACCACTGGCATCATCTTTGACTGTTTTTTGATCCTTCTTTACTTACTGCATTGAAGATTTGTGTTTTGAAAGAAAATTAGAAACTGAGGCCAATCCTTATTCAACTGAGAATACCAGGGTCCCAGTAAAGTAAATTTCAAAGAAGACCCCAACCTTAAAAGGCAGAATGCAGACTCATTCATCTTCACAACTGGCATTCCTAGAACACAAACGTGGGGCAGGAGCTGTCCGAGGTGCTGTGAATTCGAATTGAAATATGAGTCCCTATCGTTTTTGTGCTGAGCATCTAGTTTGGGAGATAATTCACAATCAGTTAACTAAGAATAATTCTTACAAGTGCAACAGTAGAATACATAGATGCTTACTATAGGAGCTCCACATAAGGACATCTGATGGTGGGAGAAGTAATGGGAGAGACCAAGAGAAGCAGGAATTCTAATCTCTCGTATAGCTCCCCTGACCACTGCAGACAAATCTTTCTAGTACAATACAATTAGCGGAACAGCTCCAGGAGTCCTTAGGGACCATTGATTTAGAGAAAGCAAGGGGAGCTATA
The DNA here is from genome assembly GCF_000754665.1 of Bison bison bison. NCBI lineage: Eukaryota > Metazoa > Chordata > Mammalia > Artiodactyla > Bovidae > Bison > Bison bison. Next base: position 5,576,867 of record NW_011494720.1, read on the forward strand.
AAATTAACCATATCTTTCATTTTTAAAAAATAATTTTGAAGTTGATGTGTTGTATTTTAATTTTTTATTCAGTTCAAGAAATTTTCTTTTCTTCTTCTTCTTCTTTTTTTTTTTTTTTTTTTGCCACATGGCATGTAGAATCAGTTCCCAACCAGGGATCAAACCTTAACCCCCTGCAGTGGAAGCACGGATTCTCAACCACCAGGCCACCAGTGAAGTTCCCATGCCTTTGTGTTCCATGTGCTATTGTGACTCTTTGCGACCCCATGCACTGTAGCCTCTGACATGGAATTTCCCAGGCAAGAATCCTGGGGTGGGTTGCCATTTCCTCCTCCAGGGTATTTCCCCAACCCAGAGCTTGAACCCACGTCTCCTGTGTCTTCTGTGTCTCCTGCATTGCAGGTGGATTCTTTGCCCCTGAGCCATAATTTTACTTTTATTATATCTGTATATGGGGGTGACTTGAAATTGCATTTTTATAAGCATTTTATTGAAGCATCACTCTGTAGGATGCTAACAGAAATCAACTTTGTATTTTCTGTTGCATTCCTTTCAAATACCTACCTCGGGCTTACTCTTTCCTGACCCTGAGTGAAAGTCCATCCCTCCTTGAGGTCAGAGTGCCCCTCCCAGTGGCCTTCCTGGGCAAAATCCCTTCAAGTTAGTTCAAGGTTGACTCCATCCGTCAGGCCCTTGAGTGGCCTTTGCCCCCTTCCCCCTGCCCCAGGGGGCATGCCTTCTGCTGGAAACTCAGGCTTCTCTGTCCCTGCCATCGCTGACCACCGCACACCTCCCCAGAGTGTCTGTGTTTCCCAAACCCCAGAAGACATGGCAGACTGGCTGCTGGCCTTTCTTGAAGATCTTCAGTGGTGGAGACGAATGTCTGCTGGGGGTGGTGGAGAATGTACCACATACGGACCACGGTCCCTAAGCAGTCCTCAGGACCACACCTCTTTGGAAAGGCTATGGGCGGATGGCTGATGCTGACAGCTGGACTCGTGACCTCCTGGTGTGCAAGAGGTGGTCCTTTAGAGAGGGGGATGCTTGACAAGTCTTATGTGGTCCTCAGCGAGGGAAGCCTGAGCTGAGAGAAAGGACAGATTTCAGGAGAAGTCACATTTAGCATCCTGTCCCATAAGGAGGAAATCTAGTCTGACCAGGAGGGACCCTGGGAACTTAGAAAGCGAGACACTATTTTCATCTGTTGGGCTGAGGGCCTTTCCCACACGACCACCAAGGAGCTCTTGGCATGTGACTTAAACTCGCTTCCATGACTCACCCAATGAGATAACTTGCAATGCCCTTTTCTTATCAGGAACAAAATTTTGAAAGAAAAGTAAATATCTGAGTTCACCTAATTCAACCAGACCTAAACATTCAACCTCATTTTCTGCTTGTGGACAAGATTGTCCACAAACTGGAATTTTCTCTCTTTCTCTCTCTTTTTTTTTTCTTTTTGTTGACTGGAATCTAGTATAATTTGGCCAAACCTCCATACTGGTACCTTTCAAAATTCCTACCTCCCTGTCAGGTCCTAAGATTCATAATGAAGACCACCTGCTAATAAGTTTTTAAAGGATGGATTAAATGCCTTTATTTGAACTTGTAGTTACCAGATTTTGGAACTGTGTGACATGGATTTGAACAGGGTTATTACTGGATTTTTATTTTTTTCTTTTTTAGATCCAGGCATTCAAAAATAGAAGTTTTCAAGAAAGTATTTCAGGGCTAAGGTTCTTAGCAGTGGGATTCCAAGGTCACACTCATGGCCTAAATGGCAAGAATAACAAAAATTGGTTTCATTAGGTAGGTCTACTTACACTATTAATATTAAAGGAGAAATTGAGGACAATCGAAATCAATGAGAGACCCAAATTCCTATTTTTTTAAATCATTTTGAAATACATGAAAAATGGGCCAGGGAAACACTATAAGTGAAATACTGGAAGGTAATTATAATTCTTAGCATCAAATAGACATAATCTAGACTTAAAATGGGCAAGCAGAACAGATTAAATTGAAATAAATAAGGGCTTAAGTCACTTAGGTTCTGAGATTCAAATCACATATTAAACATCCTAAATTCCATACAGGGGAAAATCACAAAAGACCTTTAGACAAACATTTTAATCCAGGAGCTCTCATAATAAAAATATGTGAGAATGTGAAACAGTAGTTCCCAGTGAGTCAGTAGCCCTTTGCCCTTGACCCTAAGTGACAGTGATGCCCAGAATGATGTCCTTCAGAGTCTTCCCCGATCTCGATGCCAGAAACCATAGCTCACCCCACTGCCGATGGTCCTATGTTCCTGAAAACCATGAGACCGGCAAGTTCCAAGAAAGGGAACTTGAAACACGTAAGTCAAGGTTAGAAAATGTCTCAGACATCCCATGGACATCTCTTTCAACGCAGAGAATCAAATATTAATATAAAGATGACCCAGAGGAAGTTAGTGGAAATAGCTTGTTTTAATCATCTTATTTTTACCAACCTCCCCAAACATTTGGAAAAGTATCTAGATTCTCCATGGAAAGGAGCCACTGACTACATTTTCTTATTACTGATGAAATCTGTGCTTGTTTTTCCTAATCCAGTATCCTTGCCTGGAAAATCCCTGGTGGGCTGAAGTCCATGGGGTCTCAAAGAGCCAGACACGACTGAGCGACTAACAGCACTTCCTTTAAAGTGAGGAAACTGCGTGAGGTCCCACAAGTGAGTAAGGGAGCTTGAACCCACAGTTTTAGTTGAAAGGACATTTGAGTTTGAGTTAAGTAAGACAATTCAGATAAGATTAATATTAATACTGTAGAAAGAGGGGGTCTTAGAATTAGTTCGGAGAAGGCAATGGCACCCCACTCCAGCACTCTTGCCTGGAAAATCCCATGGACGGAGGAGCCTGGTGGGCCGCAGTCCATGGGGTCGCTAAGAGTCGGACAAGACTCAGCGACTTCACTTTCACTTTTCACTTTCATGCATTAGAGAAGGAAATGGCAACCCACTCCAGTGTTCTTGCCTGGAGAATCCCAGGGACGGGGGAACCTCGTGGGCTGCCGTCTATGGGGTCGCATAGAGTCGGACATGACTGAAGTGACTTAGCAGGAGCAGCAGCAGAATTAGTTGCTTCATCTGCAACTTAGTGTCTGCAGTTGATTCAGTACCACTGAAGCTGGCAGACCATGTTGACCTTCCTGCTTTCTGACTCTTCTGAGAAGCAGCAATGAGATCTGCTCACAGAGTTATGAGAGTTAAATACTCTTCTTTAAAGTGTCTGCTTCTCGATTGTATTGGATAAATGTCCTATTCATATTAGTAGTTTTCTCTTTTTCCCCTTTGCTAAATGTCTTAGTCCATTTGGGCTGCTATGACCAAAAAAAAAAAAAAACAGAAACTAGGGGGCTTTATAAACAGCAGACATTTATTTCATCCAGTTTTGGAGCAGGGAAGCCCAAGATTATGGCACCAGCATGGTCTCATTCTGGAGAAGGCCCTCTGGGTTGCAGACTGACCGCTTCTCTGTGTCCTCTCGTGACAGAAGGAAGGGGCTAGGGGCCTCTGTGCTGTATCTTTCAGGACAACACGAATCTCATTCATGGGGCTCTGCCCTCATGACCTGAGGCACCAGCTCCTAATACCATCACCTTTGTGGGTTTCAACATATGAATTTCTGGGGGACACAATCATTTAGACCAAATCACCAAAAACACATGGAGGAAGATCCTAGGTATGCAGGGTCTCATCTTCAGCTGTGTTTCCATTGGCCCCAGCGAGTCTCAACCAGGCTGCACATTAGAGTCATTTGGGGGGAAGGTTTTTAAAATACTGGTGCCTAATCCCTACCACAGACCAACTACATGAGATTTTTCTGGGAGTAGACCTGAAGCATTAGTAGATTTCAGAAGTTCCCCACGTGATTCTGATGTGCCGCCAGAGCTAAAAAAATCACTCTTGACCTCTCTAAGCTGTTTATTTGCCATGTAATTTATGAAACTAGTCACTCTTCACTCTCTAGTACAGTAGCCAATGGCCACATGTGACTGGCGAACACTTGAAATGTGTTTAGTCTGAAATCTGGTGAGCTGTAAACATAAAATACACACCAGACCTTCAGGATTTAATACCAAAATAAGAATGCAAAATATCTCATTAATCACTTTTATATTGACTCTATGTTGAAATGATAATATTTTGGATATTTTAGGTTAAATAAAATATATTGCTATAATTAATTTCACTTGTTCCTTTTAACTTTTTTACGAGGCTTTTGGAAGACTACTGGAATATTTAAAATTCCATATGTGGCTCACATTATAAATCTATTAAACAGCACTGTTCTAGATCAGTGGTTCTCAAAGGTAGGATGTGTCAGTATCACCTGGTAGCTTACTAAAAATGCAAGCTCTCCCGCCCCACTCCAAACTCACCAAATCTAATTGGGGTGGGGGGCAGTCACCTCTTTAACAAGCCCTCCTGACCATCATTCAGGAGAAGGCAATGTCACCCCACTCCAGTACTCTTGCCTGGAAAATCCCATGGATGGAGGAGCCTGGTGTGCTGCAGTCCATGGGGTCATGAAGAGTCGGACACGACTGAGCAACTTCACTTTCACTTTTCACTTTCATGCTTTGGAGAAGGAAATGGCAACCCACTCCAGTGGTCTTGCCTGGAGAATCCCAGGGACGGGGAAGCCTGGTGGGCTGCCGTCTATGGGGTTGCATAGAGTCGGACACGACTGAAGCAACTTAGCAGGCAGCAGGTAGCAGCCTGACCATCATATAGTCCCTTTGAAATGAATCTTCCTGATCTCTTCCAGGTGGTTGACAGTTTGAGACTGAAGCACCACGTGATTTTCTTTTGTGTGACATTAGAGGCACGAGTTCCTTGAACTAAGAGCAGCATGTTTGTTATGGATGTAGGGAAAACGCTTATCCAACTAAAAATAAAAGAAGTACAATTACATTTTAACACAAGATATTAGACTTTTGCCATTCTTGGGTCTCTTCATATTTTTTATATTACTTAGCTATAATTTTGCTTAGAATCTGTTAAATATAAAAAAGTCAAACACAGAAAATCACTTAAAATACATACCATGAAATTCATTTGGCCCTAGACATAATTATTGAAAAGGTGTGGATTGTTTTTGTTTTGGAGAGGATGGCACCAGTCTCTGACATATTTACTTGCTCCCTGATCTGTATATTTATGATCATAAGCTCTCTCTGGTTTCTCCAGAGCGTGTTAAATCTCATCTGTCAGCTCCTTTGTCAACTCTCCTTCGAGAAGGAAAAAGAAAATGACTCAAGGTCAAGACGCTCCCTCACCATGAGCAGTTTAACCTCATTTGTCAGAAAGGAGAATTGAATTCTCAAGAAGAGGCCCAAATTGGAAGTTAACATAATTAAACATTGACATTCAGTGAAAACTGAGAGTTGCGTCCTTCTAGCCCGAAAGAACAGGTGTTCTGAGCACCTCTGGAAGCTGTCTGTGGTCGCAAGGAACCCCCAAGCAGCAAGCACCAGTCACTCTGCTGAGCCCACCAGGGGTGAGCCTCCCACCCTATGGGCACTTGGAAGGGAATGAATGCATCTGAACTTGACTATTGATGAAAGGAGAGGGCACAAAAGACAAAGTGAAATCCTCCAAGTGAAGGGAGACAAAAGATAAAACTCGCTAATACCGAATTTTGTCTAGATACATTGCCTGGAATATTTCACACTGCATATGAAGAAGCTGAGAACAGTAAATACATATTTTTGGTTCTATACCATAAGTAAGACACAAAAGTGGCAGAAACAGGCCTAATCGGAGACTGAAAACCATGGCAACAGCAAGGAATCCCAGGTCCAGTGCTTACCTATCAAAATCTATGGGGATTGTGATTACAAAAAAAGATGGCAGGTCATGAAAATTTAACCATGCAAAGGAAGAACTGTCACCTGAGTGAAATGAAAAGGAGAGCATCATTTATGCTCAGTATAAGCACCATGACTTCAGTTCATTTAAAGAATCTTCTAGAATATTAGCTAAGCATTATAGAGTTAAGTTTAAAATCAGATTCTGAAATCAGCATGCCCTGGGTCTGAAATCAAATTCTGCCACTTGAAACTTTCAGGACCTTCAAGAAGTTAATTCTTTTATTAGTTTTCTTCTCTGGTAAAATGGTCTTGCTGTCATAGATCTTATGGAACTGCTGATAGGATTAAAAGAGATACATTTTAAATGTTGTGTTTCCCCGGGTGGCTCAGTGGTAAAGAACCCACCTGCCAATATGGGAGACACAAAAGACGCAGGTTTAATCCCTGGGTTGGGAAGATTCCCTAGAGAAGGAAATGGCAATCCATCCCAGTATTCTTGCCTGGAAAATTCCAAGAACAGAGAAGCCTGGTGGGCTGCAGTCCATGGGGTTGCAAAGAATCAGACACAACTGATAAAGTGAACATGAATACATATTTTAGCTGTTAAATCTAAGTACCATGGCACCCCACTCCAGTACTCTTGCCTGGAAAATCCTATGGATGGAGGAGCCTGATGGGCTGCAGTCCATGGGGTCTCGAAGAGTCGGACACAACTGGGAGACTTCACTTTCACTTTTCATGCATTGGAGAAGGAGATGGCAACCCACTCCAGTGTTCTTGCCTGGAGAATCCCAGCGACGGGGGAGCCTGTGGGCTGCCGTCTATGGGGTCGCACAGAGTCGGACATGACTGAAGTGACTTAGCAGCAGCAGCAGCAGCAGCACATCGAAAGTACTCAATAATTGGTAGACATGACTTTCCTGGTGGCTCAGATGGTAAAGAATCCTCCTGCAGTGTGGGAAACCTGGATTTGATCCCTGGGTAGGGAAGATCCCTGGAGTGGGGCATGGCAACCCACTCCAGTATTCTTGCCTGGAGAATCCCAGGGACAGAGGAGCCTAGTGGGCTGCCTTCTATGGGGTCGCACAGAGTTGGACATGACTGAAGCGACTTTGCAGCAGCAGCAACAGGGCTTCCTAGGTGGTGTTAGTGATAAAGAATCTGCCTGCCATTCGGGAGACCCAAGGCAGGCAGGTTAGATCCCTGGGTCAGGCAGATCCCCTGCAAGAGGAAATGGCAACCCAATCCAGTGTTCTCACCTGGAAACCCAATGGACAGAGGCCCCTGGTGAGCTACAGTCCATGGGGTTTCAGAAAGACTGAGATGTGACTGAGCACGCAGGCACAGGTATTACGCTACATATTATCCTGGTGGGAAAAGAATATTCAAGAATGTTAAACAACTTGCCCAGGATTACACAGATAGAAAGAGATCTAGAGTTTATACCCAAATCTACTTGACTCTAAAATCCAATCATTCTACTCTACCAAGCAGTCCACATGAAATTCTTATTGTTGAGAAAAGGAAAGAAAAAAACCCTACAGTAGCTTTTTGTAAGGAGGGAATTTTTTTAATTTTTATAGATTCAAAGTTAAATTTTAAGCAGAATAAATAGGAGTACATTACATGCAGGGATTACTAAAATGTTTCTCCATTTTTGAGCACTCTGAGCCTTAAGGCCCTTAAGCTCTGGGCTAATACTGGATTCTAATCAATGGCAACAGGAAAACTGGTTCTCAAGAGATTGGATATATCAGAACAGATGCCCAGTTGCATATATGTTTAATTTTAACAAATAGTTTTTCATAACTATAGGGTTTTCTATATTTATTAAAAGGAATCTGGCACATGAGAAAATATCAAATTGTGCTATTCCACCTCCATATGTTTCAGTTATCTATAAATATAGAAATGCAATAATTATCGCTAAAACTGTTACTTGTTAAATTTTTGAAAACAGATAAATTATGAATATGAATTTGAAAAATTATTTAAGGAGTTAAGAAATGGATAAGGATCTAGACTCGCTAATTCTCTGAATCAGATGGGACCTCAAAAGCCATCTAGTCCAATACCGGAGGAGGTGCTTGAATTCACAATACAAAATGCTTTTCAAGCCTCCACTTAAATGCCACCTGTGACAGCAATCTCACTACCTGAAAAGGCTCTCATTTATTGTGGGATCACACTGTGTGCTGCAAATGCCTTCCTTGTGTTCATGCAAAGTCTGTTAACACCAATGCTACCAGGAATGAAGCTACCACGGATGTGAGGCATCTTTTAGCAGCAGGAGACTCGTTACGTCATAGAATCTTTAAGACAACCTTATAAGATACTCACATTTACGTGGGACGCCAAATGAAGTGAAGTGAAGTGAATTCTCTCAGTCACGTCCGACTCTTTGCGACCCCATGGACAGTGGCCTACCACACTCCTCCGTCCATGGGATTTTCCAGGCAAGAGAACCAGAGTGGGTTGCCATTTCCTTCTCCAGAGGATCTTCCTGACCCAGAGATCGAACCCAGGTCTCCTGCACTTCGGCAGATGCTTTATGGTTTGAGCCACCAGGGAATGGCTGGTCTATGTGGCTCCAAGTCCCTTTCTCTTCCCACTGCATAGCAGGACTTACAGGCCCCAGGTGGCGATGGTACCAGATCGCCTCGCTCAGACAGCAGAGGGCATACACAATCTTGTTTCTGTTGGACACCTCCTCAAATACATGATCATCGTGTCACTGACATCCTCTTCTCCAGTTAAATATCCCCTATCCTTCATTCGTTCTGTGCACATCATAAAGTTTGTGTTTCTTCACCTTTTTGTGGACACTTCTATGAATACATCATTTGCCCAGGTTTCTTTCCAAGCATGGCAACCGAAACTAGGTCCAATTCACCAGGAAATGGCCTGAACTGGAGAACAGCCTCCCATCCTATCCTCACTCTGGCTACTCTGCATCCATCCTAGAAAACTTCTAGCTTTCTTGGGCAACCCCATATCACCAACTCCTTTCATCTTTACAGTCAACAAACTCAGCAAACGGCTCTTGTTTCTGACCTTCTGTCTAATGCTTCCTCTCATTCTGTGCTGCTGCTCAGCGCTCAGTCGTGTCTAACTCTTATGTGACTCTGTGGACTGTAGCCCACCAGGTTCCTGTGTCCATAGGATTTTCCAGCAAGAATACTGGAGTGGGTTGCCATTTCCTACTCCAGGGGATCTTCCTGACCCAGGGATTGAACATGCCTCTTGCATCCCCTGCTTTGGCCGGCAGATTCTTGACCGCTCATGCCACCTGGGAACCCTATCATTCTAGAAAAACTGTAACTGTGTGTTCGCGTGACAAGCGACTGGTCTTTAGAGACTCCCCTCCTTGGCCCTGAGTGAGACTTGACTCAAGTCAATTCGAATCCTTCCCAGGGATATTTTTAAGTGTAGCAACAGATTTATTTCATTTCTCTTAACTAAATCAGAAACATGTGAGTCTGAATGTAGTTTGAGGCCAGAGTTCCTCCCTCCTGATAGAGAAAACTAAAAAACACAAAGGAGAATAATAAATGAGACAAATCGAGTTACAGCCGCACTCAAAGTCTAACGCCCTCATAGTTTGCTTGTAAGAGCCAAAAAACTCCCTCTTTTATGTCCAGGAAAGTTGTGATTCTGTCACTTGTGACCCCAGGAGTTCTAAGTTACTACTACCTTATCTCTGCTTGAACAATTGGTTGACTTTTTGGATTAAGTGTTGGTTCTGACATCTATTTAATAGTCTTAGATTCAAACCGTGTTTCCAGCTTATAAAAAACTTTGGAAGCCTAATTTGGTTATCCTTTCCAGCTTCATGTCACCTATAAATTTGATCATTTATCTAGCAGACCCCTCATCCAAGTAATTAACAAAAAATGCAGCATAGGGCAAAGCTATAGGAGAGGCCTGAAGTCAGTCATAAGACTCCTCCATCAAAATTGAATGAACCCATCAGTCAGCAGCACTCCATGGCTTAGCTGCTCAGTCAGTCAAAAACTGGGCCCATGTTCTTGGGTTGATGCTTTCTACAGCTAGTCTACACTGCAAGCTCCCAGCCCCCAAACACAATCTTTCTTCTATATGACTCAGTGTTCCCATCACTGAAGCGTAACAGAAACAAACTACAAAACAAAAAACAAAAAGGCACGGCATTGAATTAAAAGAGAGAAGGGAAGTTTAAGACTTGGAGAGACTCAGTTCCCATTCTATAGATGAAGAATTTGGGGTCAAGGCAGTTGGCTGTTGTCCTTCAGTTTGCTAAGGGTTAGAGTTGTTGGATTTTTAAAACAATTAATGTGAAGAATTAAAATGCTTTTCAGCATTGATTAAAGTAATCATATGATTTTCTGTATTCAGCCATGTGCTTGTTCAATAGAAGAAAATGATTCCTCTTTAATAATGCTAGAATCAGGGCTGACTCAGATGAGAAATTGACTCAGACGGAGATGTGGGAGATGGTACTGAAAGTGGGAAGATGTTAAAAGTGAGAGGAATAACCAAATATAAACTTTATGCATTTCAAAATTGGACAATGCTGACTTTTGCTGGGCTTTGTCTTATGGACAGCAAAGTAGTGGGAAATGAATGAGTTTTGTGTTCCAACATGCAATATAAAGAATAGTGCTTGGTGCCAAGCATATAATAGTTTCTCAAACGTTCATTCCCCTCTCTCCTTATTTTATTTCTTCTTCTGATAATATATTAAAAGATATAAAAATATCCATATTCACTTCAGAGAAGTAGGAGTAATAAAATTAAACTTTATGAAAGAATAAACAGAAAATGGTACCTGCAATACAACGAAATATTCCTCAGTCTTGAGAAGGAAGGAGAATCTGACACGTGCTACAATATGGATGAATCTGGAAGTGATTTGTTAAGTGAAATTAAGAATTGTTAAGTGAAATAAGCCAGTCACCACAAAAGGACAAGTACTGAATGACTACCCTTATATGAGGAACCAAGAGTAATCAAAGTCACAGAGACAGGAAGTGGAAGGGTGGTTGCTAGGGACTGGGGGGAGGAGTTAAAGGGAAGGGGTTGTTTCATGGGGACAGAGTTTCAGTTTGGGAAGATGACAGAGCTTTGGATATGGACAGTGGTGATACTGGCACAATGGTGTGAATGTACTTGAACCACAAAACTGCACACTTTAAAAAGGTTAAAATGACAACTTGTGTGCCATGTATCTTTTACTGCAATAATAAAAAGAAGCGTACCTCTTTTTTTAAAGTTAATTAAAGTTGGTGGGGTCTTCTGAATGTTAGCAATTCTGAATTAGAAATATAATCTAAGAATTTCCAAGCCATGCAGTCCCCCATGTGTCAAACCCCAGAAAGCCTAGGTCAGGGTTGTCAGGGGCCCACAGCGCATCCTCGTGGCTGGAACCACTGAGCCCAGCAGAAGCACAGAGGGAGGGCCCACTGCTCAGAGAGGGCGAGTCACCCATGCCCAAGAACCTGCAGTCTGCAGTGAATAGCTTGCATTCCAAGCTCAAAGGTACTGATCCTTGCAGCTCTGGAAGCTTTCATCACTCCCTCCCCAGGTCTGATAGGAGAAACAACAAGCTTAATCTTTTATATTTTCTCATTCAACTCACTCTAGTCCCAGATTTCTATCGTTATAATAATAATAAAAAAACACATGTCAGCTAATATCACAGTATTAAGGGAAAAAGTGAAAAGTGAAAGTGAAAGTCGCTCAGTCGTGTCCGACTCTTTGTGACCCCATAGACTGTACAGTCCATGGAGTTCTTCAGGCCAAAATACTAGAGTGGGTAGCCTTTCCCTTCTCCAGGGGATCTTTCCAACCCAGGGATCCATCCCAGGTCTCCTGCATTACAGGCGGATTTTTTTACCAGCTGAGCTTCCCTTTACAAGGGAAGCCCTATTAAGGGAAAACTTGACTGTAAAATCCGGCTCATCGTGGCTCATAATCGCCAGCTCCTCTGAACTCTTAGCTTTGACTGTCTGTACCATTCAATTGGCATTTAGCATCCAGGGCTTGGTGACAAATCTTTTTTCCTTTTTGGTCTTGTATTGTCATCTATCACAGTCAGAGCTGGTAAATTCTCTAACAAAATTTGACATCATCATTGCCTTGGGGTTGATTGTGCATCCCTCATCTGTAGAAGAAAAACACAGGCAGAAGTTTTCTGTTATTGTTCAGCATATTTTTTCTGACTTTACTGTCTAAACCAGTGTAATCTAAATTGCCACTTAATATTTGAGACCTCTAGCCTCTCTCTCTGTACTGTTGCCAGAATTATCTACTTAAAATGCAGGTCTGGTCATGTCCCTTCCATGCTTAAAATCATCCCATTCATTTATTTGCTCCAAACATGGCATTTGAGTAACAACGAAGAAGACTTTGCGCCTGGCCTCAAGTAGGTTGTTGAGGCTGCATGGAAAACAAGAGCTATTCTGGGGCTCCCAGATCTCACAGACCAATGGAGAGACTCACACGACACCTGCTGCAATGTGATGGGCACGCCAACAGATCTGGCACAAGGCAGGAATATGAGGTGTGGAGGGCTAGGGACAGCTTCACAGAAAATGCACTTTCCCACTGGATAACCCCTAATATGAGAATGTCCACTCCTCCACTGGGGAGTCCTTTTTTCCGTTGGATGTCAGTATTGGAGGCTGGAATTACACATAACCATCAGTGTCAACAAGAGAAAGTTCTGGAGAGAGAACACTTTTGAAGCAGCTAATAGTCTAGGAGAAGCTATTTGCCATATACGTACACCTGACACAATACTCTTTCTTAGACTATACGCAGAGTTACTATAAATCCATAAGACAAAACCACACAACCTAGTTTTTCAAAATGAGAGAAACACTTGGACAGATACTTCAAAAATGGGGCATCCACATGACCAATAAGCACATAAAGTAATGCTCAATGCAAAGAGGTCTAATCATTAGAAAAATGCATATTGAAACCACAATGATGAGACTTCCCCGGCAGTTCAGTGGTTAAAACTTCACCTTCCAATGCAAGGACGCAGGTTTGATTCCTGGTGGAGGAGCTACGATTGTGCCTGCCTTGCGGCCAAAAACCAAAACATAAAATGGAAACAATACTGTAGCAAATTCAGCAAAGACTTTTTAAAAAGTGATCCACATCAAAATAATTTTTAAAAAAACACAATGAGATATCACTCACACACTTGTCAAGTTGGCTAAAATGTAAAAGACTAAAAATACCAAGTACTGATGAAAATTTTCATTTTTCCTCCACTGATGGTAGAAATATAAGTTATTATAACCATTTGGGGAATATTTTGGACATGTATACAATGGTATAAGAATATTCACAGCAGTTATTTTCATGAGCCAAGAATTGGAAACAATTCAAATGTCTATCAACAGTAGAATAAGTACATATACTTCAGTATATTCATACAGTGGCATACTAAGTAGCAATAAAAAGGAATAAACTTAAGCTACAAACAGCATTATAGTGAATCTCACCAACACGATGTTGAGGAAAAAAAGCAAAATGCAAAAGAATTCAAAAACAGCCGAAAGTAATGTATGGGAAAAAAGATGCAAAATAGTGATATGCTTTAGGGGGTATTTACTGGGAGAAGATAGGATAGAATTTTCTGGAATACTGGCAGTATTGTATGACTTGATTTGGGTATGTGGGGTTGGGGGGATTCATCAGACTTTACAAGTAATATTTGAGCACTTTACCGTATATGTATTATTTCTTAATAGAATTAATTGCTTACATGAATACTACCTTTGAACCCTGGGTATCTTAATTACTCCTGCTGCTTTCAGCTGCCATAGTCTCCAGCTCAGGTTCAAGGCCTCTTCTACTGTTGGAAACCCCTCTGTCCACGGTAGGTTGACAGAGTTTATATCAAATAGCCAAATTCAGAAATTCAAATTATTTCCCATACTCAGATTGAACCCTTTATGGTTCTCTATGGGACAGTACAGTTTGGGTGATCCCCTCTCCTTGGTCACAAAGAGCAGATACAAACTGTTAAGAGACTTCATCCGTGGACACCATTTTCCCTTCTGCCAGCAAAGTTGTCAGAAGGAGAGCTTGGAAGAGGAGACCATCTTCCCGGTAGACTGGAAGGACATTCTGTTACACGTCACACACAGTGCCTTTGAGTATTTAAAGCACTGGGCGTCAAGTCAGGGGCCAAGGCCCAAAATTTCTCCTCTGAAGGAAGTTTGCAGCCAAATTTAGCTGGGGTAGAAGTCTGTTACAGGAAGTTTAGGTCTCAGGCCAGCAGGAATTGAATGGTCTCCATCTTCTTAATTGAATGAGAAAATATCTGTAAATCTGCAATCCTGCAGCAGCGTCTCCAAGAAAGGTTCCTCACTTAAGAGTCGTCATTATTGATCAGGCTGGGTCAATTCCAATACCTGACGGGGCAGATGCAATTACGACAATAAGACCTGAGGACAGAAGGTTTCTTGGTGACATGACTGGCTCACAGGACTGTCTCATCTGCATCGACTGAGTCAGTGTAAGATAAAAGCATCAAGTTCAAAAGTTCTGAGAGCATCCAGATGGAAACGCCAAGAGAGGATTAAGCAAGGTTCCACCTGTCCCCCTGGAAAGTGCTCTCCAAGAGTTAGCAGAGCCATGCACCCTCCTGCACGCACAGCCGGCCTTTCCCCTCCCCACCTCTCTGCTCAGTGACCCCTGAGCAGCATCTGGCATCTATCTTCGATAGATCTCTTAACCACACCTTCAAATGTGGGTCCAGATAAAAATACTAAAGACAGAAAGGAATTATGGAATCAATCATTGTGTATTTTATTCTTGTTTGCATTGCCCTCCCATCAAGCCAGGAAGGTCTCTGTATTCTTTGAAGGACTCCAACATTCATCTCCAGCCATAGATAAACCTTCCATTGGTAACACTTCTAATATTAATATGAAACCTTGACAGCCTGATGTGAGCTTGATCCACGGGTATCTTTATCATGATTAGATCTGATGCAGCACAAATCCTAATATAGAACAGTGCTCCCAAGGGAACTAATGAATCCTCCATCCCCTGATGCTCTCTAAGCTGTTTACTGCCAGAAATCTTGGGGTGATTTTGCTGACCCCAAGGGAAAATAGCACAGTCGTGTTTGTCCTTGTGTCCTGAATATCTCCTAATCTTGGTTTTTTAAATACTGGTTCAAGACTCCTTTGGCTTCCCTGATAGCTCAGTTGGTATAGAATCTGCCTGCAATTCATGAAACCCAGGTTCGATTCCTGGGTCAGGCAGATCCACTGGAGAAGGGATAGGCTACCCACTCCACTATTCTTGGGCTTCCCTTGTGGCTCAGTTGGTAAAGAATCTATCTGCAATGTGGGAGACACAGTTTCAATCCCTGGATCAGGAAGATCCCCTGGAGTAGGAAATGGCAACCCACTTCAGTATTCTTGCCTGGGTAATCCCAGGGACAGAGGAGCCTGGCGGGCTACAGTCTATGGGGTCACAAAGAGTTGGACATGACTGAGTGACTAAAGACACACACACACTAACCCACAAAGAGCCTCTGGAATGCTTCAAGTGGCCCCAACTAACCACTGTTAAGACTAAGCTTTATTATAAATGGGCACTAGCTGAAGATGTGACTCCAATCCTTTGGGCACCTCATTCGAAGAGTTGATTCATTGGAAAAGACCCTGATGCTGGGAGGGATTGGGGGTAGGAGGAGAAGGGGATGACAGAGGATGAGATAGCTGGATGGCATCACTGACTCGATGGATGTGAGTCTGAGTGAACTCTGGGAGTTGGTGATGGACAGGGAGGCCTGGCGTGCTGCGATTCATGGGGGTCGCAAAGAGTCGGACACGACTGAGTGACTGAACTGAACTGAAAGATGTGACCACTGTGATAGAGACATCTTGTATTTTAAAGGAGATTGGGGTGAGCCCCCAGAGCTTCACCCTAAACACATTTCTACAGCTCTGCTCTCTGGGCCTCATGAGACAGGCATTCAGGAGAACCACCATTCATCTGATGGGGTTTGAGATCAGGAGTACCACGTGCTGACAGAGTGGCCCTCTCTGCCTCTCAGAATCTCGGGTGAAGACCGACTTGTCAGTCTCTACCAGAAAGGATAATGAACCCAGACTAAAATAACTTGGTTAATAAATGTTGTATTAGGAAAATAGCAGAGCTGAACCTAGACACATAACAGAGACTAGCAGAGTACATCCATAGCAGAATTCCAGAGCCAGAACTTCTAGGATGTGCTTGTTATCTCTTTGGAGGGAAGTAACAAGAATAGATTAAGACACATAGAGATAATTCTGAAGCTTCTAGCAATTCTATACCAGCCCAGAAGTCAGGCTGCTCAAGGCCTTCTGGTCCTACAACAAAGCGGGCCAACACATCTGTTTCTACAAGAGTTTGAATTCATTGTTTTCTGGAATTACGAAATTGGTGGAGAATCTGCAGATAAGTCAGGATGGGAATTGCCAGTTTGTTTCTGCCTGATTTTGAGCTCTCCGGGGGAAAGGAGAATGCAGATGTGGCCAACCTGCAAGCTCTCCTCGTTTGTGTCAGCAAGACTGTCTCATGCCAAGCAGCACGCTAGATTCTGGGGATAATGACCTCAGCTTTTGACAGCTTGAATGTGAAATATCACAAGGCAATGGGAAATACGAGAGGGGAGTTCAGGCAGGAGGTCAGGGCTGGAGATAAGATTTTAAAGTCATTCACAGGGAAGACTTCCCAGGTGGTACAGTGGTAAAGAATTCACCTGGCAATGCAGGAGACAGTAAAAGACTCAGGTTCAATCCCAGGATCGAGAAGATTCCCCGGAGAAGAAAATGGCAACCCATTCCAGTATTCTTGCCTGAAAAATTCCATGGACTGAGGAGCCTTGGGGGGTTACAGTCCATGGGGTTGCAAAGAGTCAGACATGACTAAGCGACTGCACACACACACACACACACACACAGAGGAAACACACTACTGAAAACAAAGAAGTAAATAAAACCACCCAGACAGAACTTGTAGATTGAGAGCAAAGCAGGAGAGGGGGAGGGTCAACATTTAGGTGGAGGACGGGTGCCAGGGGGTGGTGCAGTGGTAAAGAACATGCCTGCAATGCAGCAGACGCAGAGACATAGGTTTGATCCCTGGGTCAGGGAGATTCCCTGGAGGAGGAAATGGCAACCCACTCCAATATTCTTGCCTGGAAAATCCCATGGACAGAGGAGGCTAGCGGGATACAGTCCATGCAGTCACAAAGAGTAGGACACAACTGAGCGCATGCATGCATGCGCACGCACGCACATACATACACACACACACACACACACGCACACTCACGGCACCAGTGAGGATTATATGAATGAGTATCCATAGTGGGAAGAACATCAGAAGAAAAGAGTTGCAAGGAGGAAAAATAAATACTGATGTCAGGCCATTGAGAGGCCAGGTAAAAGGAAGACCATAGCACATGACTGGATTTGACTATAAGGAGCTGATCACTGTTGACCTTTCCCAGAGCAGTTTCCATGGAAAGGGGTGCGGTGGGGGCGGGGCTGGCAGCAGAATCAAATTGTGTTGATGTGGCAAGTGTAGGTCAAGAAAAAGAAGCATCCCTTTTAGAAGGAGTCTGAAAAGGATAATAGTTGAGGGAGACACAGAAGCTTTTGTAGGATATTTTTTTCCCGAAGATGAAGGATATCTAAGTATATTTGTGGCCGGAGGCAGAAGAAGCCAGTGTAGAGAAAGAATAATTGAAGATTTAAGAAAAAGAGGGAATAATTGATGTAGCAGCCTTTGGGGAAACAAAAGGAGATAAAATCAAGTCCACAAGTGCCAGGGTTCAGTTTAGTTCAGTCGCTCAGTCGTGTCCGACTCTTTGTGACCCCATGAACTGCAGCACGCCAGGCCTCCCTGTCCATCACCAACTGCTGGAGTTCACCCAAACTCATGTCCATTGAGTCAATGATGCCATCCAGCCATCTCATCCTCTGACGTCCCCTTCTCCTCCTGCCCCCAATCCCTCCCAGCATCAGAGTCTTTTCCAATGAGTCAACTCTTCTCATGAGGTGGCCAAAGTACTGGAGTTTCAGCTTCAGCATCATTCCTTCCAAAGAACACCCAGGACTGATCTCCTTCAGAATGGACTGGTTGGATCTCCTTGCAGTCCAAGGGACTCTCCAGAGTCTTCTCCAACACCACAGTTCAAAAGCATCAATTCTTCAGCGCTCAGCTTTCTTCACAGTCCAACTCTCACATCCATACATGACTACTGGAAAAACCATAGCCTTGACTAGACAGACCTTTGTTGGCAAAGTAATGTCTCTGCTTTTGTATATGCTGTCTAGGTTGGCTATTGCAGCCTGGCACTCTCAGCTGCCACCCCTGACCTCGGATGTGGGGTAGCTGCTCTCGGTTAGCTTGCATCAAAAGGGAAAGGAAGGAAGAGAAAAAAACAAAACAAAACCCAAGCTGGTAAATCAGAGGGTAAGTAGTAGATGGCATTCATCCCCATGGTTTCAGGGCAGCAGGAAGAGAAGCGGGGAGGGAGTACTCAGTTTCCACTGCTCAGAACTTTTCTCTTCTTCAGTTTGAGTGAGATCCTGGAACAAGCAAGGTGGGAGGTGGAACCTGGAGAGGACGTACAAGGAGGGGCCTGCAATCAGAAAGCAACATTCCTAAGCTGGTTACAGCAGGGAAAGCTTGACACAGGTCCTATCTGGTCATGGCTGTGGACAATCCAGCACCATGGCAGACAATAAGGGAAGAAAATCAAATATTTTGAATCAAGACTTGAAAACAAGTAGGACATTGATTGGATATTAATATATAGCTGAGCTGGGCTTCCCTAGTGACTCAGATGGTAAAGAATCTGCCTGCAATGCAGGAGATCTGGGTTCTATCCCTGGGTGAGGAAGACTCTCTGGAGAAGGGAATGGCAACCCACTCCAGTACTCTTGCCTAGAGAAGTCCATGGACAGAGGAGATTGGGAGGCTACAATCTATGGGGTCACAAACAGTCAGACACATCTGAGCAAGTAACACACACACACACATTGATGAGCATAGCCCATGGCCCAGTTCTGTATTTCCAACTTGAGCATCAACACCAAGGTGAATTTTTCAAGTGGTCCAGAGCTCAGCTTGGAGGACTGAATACAGCATCAGAACACAGGCTGGACGTTACAGAAAGTCACTATATGTTACTCATCCTGAGTTTTTGTGTGGTGCCTTCAGAGTTTTCCCATTTCTAAGAGTGCACTGTCTATCCTTTCCCCATTATTTTTATCCCATTGACTTTTCATTTGCCATCTCTCGAAAAGCCACATGCTCTCAGTTGGTTGTTGAGACTTGGGGAGAAAAGGGAGGACAGAAAAATCCCTCTTGGCTCAGCTCTCCATCCTTGTGCCACTTCAGCTTTTGACCATGGATGATATCCATTTACCACTGCTTTTCCCTCACACGCTGAGGGATGGGGAAAGGAGTCCGTAATGCTTTTATAGGGCAATACTATGCCCACTCATCCTTACTCACCCTCTTTGTGTTCCGTGTTTGAATTCATCTGCCAAGGTTTGAAGATGATACCATTTCCATGAACTCTCTAGGGAATGCAGTGCTAACATAGAAGCTTCCAGAGAGGACCCACCCTGATCCCCAGGTGAATAATACTCCAATTTGCCCCAGTAACACTCCAGGATGCCACGAGGCTCCAGAAACTGAGTCTGGCTGGTGAGAACTTGCTTTGCTTCCTCTCCACAGACAGCAGGACTGCAGGTGTATCGTTTAGCTCCCGCAGTGTGTCACCAAGGTGGGGAGTTGCCCCTGGAAGGCCAGCTCTGACGAGGGACACGAAGGGATCCCGGCCATCGTGCTCTCAGCCGGGAGCTGACATTGCGTCCCCCACACTTGCACGACTTCCTCTCTGGGGCTGTCAATCTAGCACCTTTTGTGACAACTAAATCTACTGGAAAAAAATTCAAAATTATTTCAGCGGCAGCCAGCTTCTGAAAGTCTCCAAATGTACTTTTTTAGCTCTCTATTTCCCTTAAGCCATATGATGTCATTTGCCTCTCGATTCTTGGGTGCCAAAAATTCTGCTTTCATATCTTTGAAATTTGCCAAAAGAGAAAAACCTCACATCTTAGCTTGGGTTCTTATCCACCAGCCACCCCCCTTCCCCCCCCCTCCAAAAAAGGGGCCCAAATTACTTTCTACATGTTTTTCAAAGTAAGAATATCAGTGACAAACTATCACAGCTCACAAATCCGTTAAATCTTTTACCATGTTTCCCCCTGTTTGGGCTAATGGGCTGCCCTAATTTTATTCAGAATTTTCATTTCAATCGCTTGTCAGCTGCCATTTCAGGAAACACCTAAAACTCCTGAAGGCTCGGATATGACAGGTAACCAAGAGCCTGATTTTCACATGCAGTATACTTCGCTTGAGGATGTATTCATCAGTGACTTTTGAAGTCAGAACGTTTTCCCACTGATTTGGAAGTTTCATAGGTTCTTGTTATGTATTTACAGAAGCTTTTTAGCTCACCTAAAAGAGAGAAGGGGGAGAAAGCCTGCATTCTGCTTCCCTTTCTAATTACAGTCCCATTTCCTTAGCAAGTCCTTGAAAAAAGAATTCCCCAAGTCTCTAATCATCTCTCTAGTCATAATCTCCATAATTGTGTCCCTT
This sequence comes from Bison bison bison, assembly GCF_000754665.1. Taxonomy (NCBI): domain Eukaryota; kingdom Metazoa; phylum Chordata; class Mammalia; order Artiodactyla; family Bovidae; genus Bison; species Bison bison. The sequence goes on from NW_011494720.1 coordinate 5,597,398, forward strand.
CCAGATTCCTTCCTGGCACAGTGCAGAGAATGATTTGCTCCATGTGGTTTAAAACCTTTTATTTGATGCCAGTGAGGACTTGTTTTCACGGCTTGCCTTCTTGGTCCTTAATGCTACATTGGTTGCGATTGATCACTACAGGCGCCTTCCCTATCCTCCATGAGTGATTGTAGCTCTTGTTCCATCATCTTATTTTAGGGGCAGACTAAACTCTGCCTGCCAGGGTTATCACTCTGGGGTTCCAACAGGTTACTGCCTCCCCTCTTTCTTCATTTACCCATTTAGTTGGTAAGTTCAAGATATAAGCATTTATGAGGAGAATTCTCTTTCCCCAAAATCCATGTCCCATGAAAGAAAAATCAGGATTGGTGGGTTTTCATATATTCTTCGACTAGCAATTCTCAAACATGGGCAATCGTGTCCTCAACCCCATGCCTACTCCGCAGAGGACATTCACCAATGTCTGGAGACATTTTGGGTGGTCACTACTTGGGGGAGGGGTTTCTACTGGCCTCTAGTAGGTACGGACCAAGGATGCTGCTTCCTATCTCAAAATATCAAGACAACCTCCTGGCACAAAAATGTATCTGGTCCCACATGTTAATGGTGAGGAGGCTGAGAAATCTTCCTGTTGAAGAACCATCACCCAACCCCAATAAGCCCACAGAGATTGCTTCTTAGATGTCTCTGAATGCCCAGCCCCTAGAGGATGGGCACAGGAGAATCAGTTGCTGATGGATCTATTCACTTAGAAACGCATCTCTCACAGGCATTCTAATGATTAGCAATCTTCGACAGTAGAAAATTGTTACTGACAGTCTACCTAAAATTCTCTTTGCTGCAGGTCAGACCCTTTCTTCCTTGCTCTGTTTTTACTTAAGAGGGAAATGGCTACACACCCTCTCCTGTGTGATTCATTAGCGGTCCAGACAGCCACCATCTGAACCCTGGGAAATGGAGTCAGGTAGTGAGAGAGGAGTAACTTATTTTCCTGGGAATTCTATTCTATTTCCTACCTTGGTTAAGGGGATATCTGCAGACAGTCAGGCTCTCTTATGCCTAGATTAAGGCTCTTTTAAAGAAGAGTCAAAACCCATCCTGATAAACTGCTGAGAAGGGTCTCTGGGGAGGTGGGAGCCATCTCCAGGGACCAGTGTTATGGACAAGGCTTTGGAGGACAGCTCAGAGGGTGTCCCTAATGCTCTTCCCAGACAGTCCCTGGGATATGTGCTCCTGAAAGAAGGGAGTCTAACTGAAAGCATGAGTTCAAGGGCACAAGTGGCAAGATCCAGGAGACAGCAAACAGAGTTGGTGACCACCAAGCCTGGGCTGCAGGCAGATGGAGGTGAGGAGGAAGTCAAGTGAGCCTTTGGGAGGAGCAGCTGGAAGGAAATGCACAGACCATCCCACAAGGCACGACTTGGTGGAATTATGTTCTAGAGGAAAACAATAGAATGGGAAAGAATAGAGATCTCTTCAAGAAAATTAGAGATACCAAGGGAATATTTCATGCAAGGATGGGTTCAATAAAGGACAGAAATGGTATGGACCTAACAGAAGCAGAAGATATTAAGAAGAGGTGGCAAGAATACACAGAAGAACTGTACAAAAAAGAGCTTCACGACCAAGATAATATGATGGTGTGATCACTCACCTAGAGCCAGACATCCTGGAATGTGAAGTCAAGTGAGCCTTAGGAAGCATCACTACGAACAAAGCTAGTGGAGGTGATGGAATTCCAGTTGAGCTATTTCAAATCCTGGAAGATGATGCTGTGAAAGTGCTGCACTCAATATGCCAGCAAATTTGGAGATCTCAGCAGTGGCCACAGGCCCAGAAAAGGTCAGTTTCCATCCCAATCCCAAAGAAAGGCAATGCCAAAGAATGCTCAAACTACTGCACAATTGCACTCATCTCACACACTAGTAAAGTAATGCTCAAAATTCTCCAAGGCAGGCTTCAGCAATATGTGAACCATGAACTTCCAGATGTTCAGGCTAGTTTTAGAAAAGGCAGAGGAACCAGAGATCAAATTGCCAACATCCACTGGATCATCAAAAAAGCAATAGAGTTCCAGAAAAACATCTATTTCTGCTTTATTGACTATGCCAAAGCCTTTGACTGTGTGGATCACAATAAACTGTAGAAACATCTTCAAGAGATGGGAATACCAGACCACATGACCTGCCTCTTGAGAAATCTGTATGCAGGTCAGGGAGCAACAGTTAGAACTGGACATGGAATAACAGACTGGTTCCAAATAGGAAAAGGAGTACGTCAAGGCTGTATATTGTCACCCTGCTTGTTTAACTTATATGTAGAGTACATCATGAGAAATGCTGTGCTGGATGAAGCACAAGCTGGAATCAAGACCGCTGGGAGAAATATCAATAACCTCCAATATGCAGATGACACCACCCTTATGGCAGAAAGTGAAGAAGAA
>NW_011494720.1:5599940-5602159 GCF_000754665.1 Bison bison bison
AGATCCAGCCAGTCCATCCTAAAGGAGATTAGTCCTGGGATTTCTTTGGAAGGACTGATGTTGAAGCTGAAACTCCAATACTTTGGCCACCTGATGCGAAGAGCTGACTCATGTGAAAAGACCCCGATGTTGGGAAAGATTGAGGCAGGAGGAGAAGAGGATGACAGAGGATGAGATGGTTAGAGGACATCACCGACTCAATGAAAATGAGTTTGGGTAAACTCCAGGAGTTGGCAATGGACAGGGAGGCTTGGCATGCTGCAGTTCATGGGTTCACAAAGAGTAAGACACGAGTGAGTGACTGAACTGAACTGATATATAACCATGTTAAATTAACCTTTTTTGTACCAAGCACTTCACAAGACCAGCCATTAGAAAACTAGAATAGCTGCACTGGGTCCATCAACCTTTTGTGACCTCATGGAGCCCACCACACTCCTCTGTCCATGGAATTGTCCAGGCAAGAATACTGGAGTGAGGAGCTATTCCCTTCTCCAGGGGATCTTCCCAACCCTTGGATGGAACCTGGGTCTCCTGCGTCTCCTGAATTGGCAGGTGGGTTCTTTACCACTAGTGCCACCTGGGAAGCCCTTTAACAGGCACTGACCACTCCCTAAAGAAGTTCTAGTGAATGATGAACGTGACTAATGCTGAGCTGCTTACTGGACTTCCCTCGACATCCACTGCAACAAGTCGTATGGAATGAACTCATGCCTTGACTGATGAGTTTATTGGGTCTTTCTTTAGATTTCCTCATGTATTTAGGAATTTTGAGTGAGAAGTTATGTTATTCTCTCTCCCCTTTCTCTCTCAATCTTTTTTTTTTTTTTCTCCCTATGTCTCTTTCTCTCTCCTCCTCATTTACTGACCACCCCTCCACTTCTGTCTGGAAGTTTTGTGATCACTTCTCCCTGCCTCCTTCTTAGCACACCTGTCACCATTGAGCTAGTTCTAAAGATGACATTTCTGGGCTCCTAATCCATGGTGATACCAGGGCTATCCCAGATCCAACCTCCAGTCCAGCTGACCACCCAGCTCACTCCTTGGACATGTGGTAGTCATTCTGTCCTAGTCCATCCTTGCTCCCAGTACTACAGATCTAGGCAGTAGGTCCTCATAGATCCCAGGCTGGTCAGGTGCCACATGTCCAGATGCCTCTCTTGGGCATGGGGCCTGGGGAGTGGGTGGTACCATAGGCTCTAATCAATGAATGTGGTTTACATGGCTTGCCTTATCATTGTTGTTGTTCAGGCTTGTCTCATAGGGAACACATTTAGATGTCAGTTCCCACTGAAGTTAAACTCTCAGCCACAGATCCCCTCTTCTGGCTTATAGAGCTATAGGTCAACTCCACTCAGCACATTAAATCGCTATTGTTTTTTAATCCCAGCTATTTTTTTCTATGCTCCTTTAAAGAATGTTTAAGCTTAAATTTCTGTATATTTGGAAAGACAGTGTGCTCTGAAGCATGAACCTCTATGCCATTCTGAGAGGGGGGCTTCCAGTGAGTGCTTAATTTTTATTTTCTTTTCCCAATTAGAGGAATAATGGATATTCATTGCAGAAAATTTGGAAAATGTTGAAACATATAAATCCCATAGCTCTGAGATAACCTCTGCTAATACTTCAGCATATTTCTTTCAAACTTTCATGTCTATAAATTTACACACAGACACATGCTGAAAAGATTAGTTCTTGCTGTACATTCAGTTTGGTTTTCTGTTGTTATGACGGATGACTGTTTTTCATGTATTCTAAATATAGTACCTACTCACTGGTAGAAAATTCATAAAGCTCAGAAGTACAGAAGTTATATTTCCTCGAATTTCACAAAAGGTAGTCACTGTGAAAATTGTACTATTTCATTCTTCACATTAAAAAAAATTTGCATAATAAGATACATAGTTTTGAACTGTACATTTTTCACACCATTGTATTTTCATAATATTAGGAACATTTCCCAGATCATCAAAATATGGTTTGCAGTGCCACACAACTCAAGTTTTGTGCTTTTCCACTGCATAAAAGTCAGTGGTAACCTAAGATATATATATATTGTCACCCTGTTTATTTAACTTATATGCAGAGTACATCATGAGAAACGCTGGACTGGGAGAAACACAAGTTGGAATCAAGATTGCCGGGAGAAATATCAATAACCTCAGATATGCAGATGACACCACCTTTATGGCAGAAAGTGAAGAGGAACTCAAAAGCCT
>NW_011494720.1:5602259-5605380 GCF_000754665.1 Bison bison bison
ATGAAAGTGAAAGTGAAGAGTGAAAAAGTTGGCTTAAAGCTCAACATTCAGAAAACGAAGATCATGGCATCCGGTCCCACCACTTCATGGGAAATAGATGGAAAAACAGTGGAAACAGTGTCAGACTTTATTTTTCTGGGCTCCAAAATCACTACAGATGGTGACTGCAGCCATGAAATTAAAAGACACTTACTCCTTGGAAGGAAAGTTATGACCAACCTAGATAGCATATTCAAAAGCAGAGACATTACTTTGCCAACAAAGGTTCATCTAGTCAAGGCTATGGTTTTTCCAGTGGTCATGTATGGATGTAAGAGTTGGACTGTGAAGAAGGCTGAGCACCGAAGAACTGATGCTTTTGAACTGTGGTGTTGGAGAAGACTCTTGAGAGTCCCTTGGACTCCAAGGAGATCCAACCAGTCCATTCTGAAGGAGATCAGCTCTGGGATTTCTTTGGAAGGAATGATGCTGAAGCTGAAACTCCAGTACTTTGGCCACCTCATTCGAAGAGTTGACTCATTGGAAAAGACTCTGATGCTGGGAGGGATTGGGGGCAGGAGGAGAAGGGGAAGACAGAGGATGAGATGGCTGGATGGCCTCACTGACTCGATGGACGTGAGTCTCAGTGAACTCCGGGAGTTGGTGATGGACAGGGAGGCCTGGAGTGCTGTGATTCATGGGGTCGAAAAGAGTCGGACGCAACTGAGTGACTGATCTGATCTGATCTGACCTAAGATCTTGAAATTTTTGAGTTTTGGAAATTCACTCAACCCTCAAAAAGAATATACATTCTTAGCATAATATGAATCATTATTTCAATCTCAAGTATATTATTGAAATTTTCTATGCCATTATTTGTTTTTTATCTCCAAGATCTTTGAAGATTATGTTAAAGACTTTCACAAGACTTTTCAATCAATCCATCTTTTTTCTTCTAATAAATTTTAATTAATGTGTTTAGTTTAGATAAATGTCTCTTAAAAGAACATTTTCATAATTAATGTGTATTTTATCAAAATAAAGGAACTCTGTCTTAATGTTTTGTCTTAACTTTAATAAATTTTAATAAATGTCTTAATGTCTCAATTTCTGTCTGGTGTTAATTCTGCCACATATACTTTGTTATTGTTGTTTCCCTGATATTTGAAAAAGATTTTAACTTTTCTGTTTGTTCTTAACTGAGAAGTAATTCCTGTAAACAGATTATAGTGAGTTTTATTTTACTTTAATCTTTGTTCTCTGTTGTCATACATGATCTATGTGGACTTATTTTTATCATTTTATCACTTTTATTTTTAAGTTCTTTGGAGATGATTTTTGTTTTTTTTGCTATTCAGAAAACATTTTTCTGCCTTTATCTTCTTTGGTAGTGGGTAAGTATATATTTTATTTATGACTCTCACAGTGGTTAGATTTATGCATTCAAAAACATTGTTCATTAGGGATTGAGTTCAATCACTGAAATAGAAAATCATCCAGACTGGGACTCACTGTTCTCATGAAACAGGAAGTCAGAACACTGAGAACTTGTGCACTGCTCCCCAGGGCCCCCCATATTTCAGGCTCCTCCTCTCTCTCTCTGTTTCGTCATCCTAAGCATAAGCTTTCATCCCACAAAGCCATCAATGTCCCAAAGGATGGTTATATCTTCGACCTCCCAACCACATTCCAAACGGAAAGAAAAACAGGGGAAGGACCAAGGAAAGGAGGAGGAGGAAGAGAAAACAGAGAAGGAGCGCACACGAAGGAAGAGGCATTGTCTATATCTGTGTAGGGAAACTCGCCCAGAACCTTAGTCAACTCTCCCTTCTGTTTCACTGCCTAGAACTCTGTCACACGCTACTTCTCTCTGCAAGGAGGCTAGGAAAGAGGATTTTTATTTGGGTACTTTGTCAGTCTGAACAAAACTGGGTTTTCCTTAGTAAGGAAGAAGGGTGAATATATTTTAGCAGAACAGAAATTGCCTATCCATTATTTCTAAAGTTGTCCAAGTCAAGAGTGAAAGTGTTTGGCCTGCTGCTGCTTCTCTTCTCCCACAGCCCCTCTCCTACATGACCACATTTTAATTCTTGGTATTCATGAATTTAAATATAAAATTTAAACCTTTTGTTCCACTAAATTATAATTTTACATTTTGTAACTTTTCTTTCAAAGGTTTTAAAATCGCACTAAAGTGTTGCTGCTGCTGCTAAGTCACTTCAGTCGTGTCCGACTCTGTGCGACCCCATAGATGGCAGCCCACCAGGCTCCCCCATCCCTGGGATTCTCCAGGCAAGAACACTGGAGTGGATTGCCATTTCCTTCTCCAATGCATGAAAGTGAAAATTGAAAGTGAAGTTGCTCAGTCGTGTCTGACTCTTCTCGACCCCAGGGACTGCAGCCTACCAGGCTCCTCCGTCCGTGGGATTTTCCAGGCAAGAGTACTGGAGTGGGGTGCCATTCAAACATTATAAATCCTTACATTTATAATTATTGAGGTTCACTCTGCAGATTCTTTTAAGCCAAGAAATTGCCTGATTTATATGTTGGATTTTGGTTCTTTTCTTGATGGTCTAAAATACACGTCGACGTGATTTTTGAAAATGTGTATATATAGATGGTATACCTTGTGCTCTTGTATGTAGGAAACTCATCCTAATTCAACCTTCCAGGGACGAAGTTGTGCATCACATTTGAAAATAACTAACATGAAAAAGTGCCTCAACTCATTTAGGCCCCTGGTTACTTTATAACCAATAATAAACTTGCTCTTCTCTTAAGGCCAGACTCAAAATTGTTTAATTCCAAAAACAATCAAGCAAAAATGTAATTCCAAAGGCACTGATGAATAGCACACATCCTTTCCAGTGGTCATGTATGGATGTGAGAGTTGGACTGTGAAGAAAGCTGAGCGCCGGAAAATTGATCTTTTTTTTTTTTTAAATTGATGCTTTTGAACTGTGGTGTTGGAGAAGATTCTTGAGAGTCCCTTGGACTGCAAGGAGATCCAACCAGTCCATTCTAAAGGAGATCAGTCCTAGGTGTTCTTTGGAAGGAATGATGCTAAAGCTGAAACTCTAGTACTTTGGCCACCTCATGCAAAGAGTTGACTCATTGGAAAAGACTCTGATGCTGGGAGGGA
>NW_011494720.1:5605480-5623005 GCF_000754665.1 Bison bison bison
ATGCTAAAGCTGAAACTCTAGTACTTTGGCCACCTCATGCAAAGAGTTGACTCATTGGAAAAGACTCTGATGCTGGGAGGGACTGGGGGCAGGAGGAGAAGGGGATGACAGAGAATGAGATGGCTGGATGGCATCACCAACTCGATGGATGTGAGTCTGAGTGAACTCCGGGAGTTGGTGATGGACAGGGAGGCCTGGCATGCTGCAATTCATGGGGTCGCAAAGAGTTGGACACGACTGAGTGACTGAACTGAACTGAACTGAACTAAATGAATTTTTCTTTTAATACAGAGGCAGAAAACATATTTCACACCATCAATAAGATTTATAAAAAGGTATTTCTTCCACTACTCTCTTTCCTTAAAGTTCCATCCTTTATAGCAGTCTCTGTCTCACTGCATCTGTGATCCTCCTTGAGCATCTGGCTTTCTGTACTCTCCAAACTCTGTCCTTTTGCTTTTTATTTCCTTTAATTGAGATACGTGACATATAATATTATTAGTTTCAGATATACAACATAAGATTTGATATTTGCATATACTGCAAAAAGTCTTCAAAATTAGTCCAACTAACATCCAGGTATGCTTTTTATTTTTAATGTATTTTTAATTTATTCTTTTTGGTAGGTGGTTTATGGATTTTAACAAATACAGAGTCGTGTAACATTCAACCCAACCAGGAAACCGGAAACCTCCCTGCAAATGTTTCCTCATGCTGCCCCTTTGCGATCAAACCCTCTCTTCCTCTAACCTATGGCAACTACTAACCTGTTCTCCCTCTCTGTCATTTTACATTTTCCAAAATATTATATACATGCAATCATACGATATGTAGCTTTTTTTCATTAGTACAATGCATTTCCGATTCATTCATGTTGTTGCATGGATAAATAGTTCACTCATTTTTATTTCTGAGTAATATTCCAGAATTGGATATTACACTATTTATCCTATTTAGGGTATTTAGGGTATTTATCCCATCCCCAGTTTAACAAGTGCACTTATGTCTCCAAAAAGAGATTTATTCCACTCCTAACTCCCATTACCCGAGAATGTGATCTTATTTGAAACTAGGGGCTGGGCAGATGAATCAAGTTAAAATGAGACTATACACTTTAGAGTGGAACCTAAATGCAATAGCTGTCATCTTTATAAGAAAAGGGAAAGAGAGGTTTGAATACAGAGACATGGGAGAGATACGGGGAAGAAGGCTATGTGAAAATGGAGATGGACCTACGGGAGAAGCATCTACAAGCCAAGAAACATCAAGGATTATTGCTGAGTGCCACCAGAGGCTGAGAAGAGACAAGTACAGACTTTTCCCTGCTGCTGCTGCTGCTGCTGCTGCTGCTGCTAAGTCGCTTCAATCGTGTCTGACTCTGTGCAACCCCATAGAAGGCAGCCCACCAGGCTCCCCCATCCCTGGGATTCTCCAGGCAAGAACACTGGAGTGGGTTGCCATTTCCTTCTCCAATGTAGGAAAGTGAAAAGTGAAAGTGAAGTTGCTCAGTCGTGTCTGACTCTTAGTGACCCCATGGACTGCAGTCTTCCAGGCTCCTCTGTCCATGGGATTTTCCAGGCAAGAGTACTGGAGTGGGGTGCCATGGCCTTCTCCTAAGGACTTTTCCCTAGAGCCTTCAAAGGGGATAAGACCCTGCCAACCCCTTGGTTCTTGTCTTCTAGCTTCCAGAACTGTCAGAAAACAAATTTCTGTTGTTTCAAGTCACCCAGTTTATAGTACTTTGTTATAACAGGACTGGGATAAACTACTAAATAAAATAAAACTAATAAAACCACTTAGAGGATACTTGGGCTGTCCACAGTTTGGAGACTAAGTTATGAATGAAGCTGTAATAAAAACTCATCTTTAAGTTTTTGTGTGAAAATAAGTTTTTATTTCTCTTTAGTAAATTAGGAGTGAGATTAGTGTCATATGTTAAATGTATGTTTAGTTCATAAAAACATCATAATGTTCATCAAAGAAGCCCTACCATTTTGTATTTCTACAAGCAATGTATGAGAACTCAAATTGCTCTTCAGCCTCACCAGCATTTGGCTTTATCAGGTTAGTTTTTGTTTGTTTTTCTTCCTTATTTCAATAATTGTATGGTGGATCTCATCATGGTTTAATTTGAATTATCTTAATAACTAACAATGTTGAATGATCTTTTCAGGTCCTGAAATGCCACCCATATATCTTCTGTGTTAAAAATATCTTTCCAAATCCTTTGCCCATTTCTTATTAACATATTCACTTTTTTATTGTCAAGTTTTGAGAAATGGTTATATATTTGGCTTACATGCGTTTCAACAGATATATACTCTGAAAATATTTTCTCTTAACATATGGCTAGTATTTTCATTTCTTTATTAATGTTCTTTGAAAAACCAAAGTTTTTAATTTCAAAGAAGTCAAATTTATCAATTTTATTGATAAATCAAAAGGTCTTAATGATAACAACAGTGGTGTGGTCACTCACCTAGAGCCAGACATCCTGGGGTGTGAAGTCAAGAGAGACTTAGGAAGCATCACTATGAACAAAGCTAGTGGAGGTGACAGAATTCCAGCTGAGCTATTTCAAATCCTAAAAACTGATGCTACTAAAGTGTTGCACTTACTATGTCAGCAAATTTGGAAAACAGCAGTGGCCACAGAACTGGAAAAGGTCAGTTTTCATTCCAGTCCCAAAGAAAGGCAACGCCAGGAAAGGAAAAGGAAAGTGAAGTCACTCAGTCATGTCCGACTCTTTGTGACCCCATGGACTGTAGCCTACCAGGCTCCTCTGTCCATGGGATTTTCCAGGCAATAGTACTGGAGTGGATTGCCATTTCCTTCTCCAGTGGATCTTCCCAACCCAGGGCTTGAACCCTGGTCTCCCACATTGTAGACAGACGCTTTACCATCTGAGCCACCAACTATCAGACAAATGTGTTCATTTTCTATTCTAACAAGGCAATGCTCAAAACTCTCCAAGCTAGTCTTCAGCAGTACATGAACTGAGAACTTCCAGATGTACAAGCTGGATTTATAAAAGGCAGAGGAACTAGATATCAAATTGCCAACATCCACTGGATCATAGAAAAAGCAAGAGAATTCCAGAAAACATGTACTTCTGCTTCATTGACTACACTAAGACCTTTGACAGTGTGGATCACAACAAACTGTGGAAAATTCTTAGAGACAGGAATACCAGACCATCCCATTTGTCTCCTTAGAAATCTGTATGCAGGTCAGGAACCAAATAGGGAACAATGAACCAGTTCAAAACTGGAAAAGGAGTACATCAAGGCAGGCAATATATTGTCACCCTGCTTATTTAACTTCTATGCAGAGTACATCATGTATGTATGTACTCCGTAGATCAGCTGGAATCAAGATTGCTGGGAGAAATATTAGTAACCTCAGATATGCAGATGACACCACCCTTATGGCAGAAAGTGAAGAGGAACTAAAAGCCCCTTGATGAAAGTGAAAGAGGAGAGTGAAAAAGTTGGCTTAAAGCTCAACGTTCAGAAAACGAAGATCATGGCATCCAGTCCCATCACTTCATGGCAAATAGATGGGGAAACAGTGGAAACAGTGGCTGACTTAATTTTGGGGGCTCCAAAATCACTGCAGATGGTGATTGCAGCCATGAAATTAAAAGACGCTTACTCCTTGGAAAGACAACCTAGGAATGACCAACCTAGACAGCATATTAAAAAGCAGAGACATTACCTTGCCAACAAAGTAATGTCAAGGCTATGGTTTTTCCAGTAGTCATGTATGGATGTGAGAGTTGGACTGTGAAGAAAGCTGAGTGCCGAAGAATTGATGCTTTTGAACTGCTGTGTTGGAGAAGACTCTGGAGAGTCCCTTAAACTACAAGGAGATCCAACCAGTCCATCCTAAAGGAAATCAGTCCTGAGTGTTCATGGAAGGACTGATGTTGAAGCTGAAACTCCAATACTTTGGCCACCTGATGTGAAGAACTGACTTATTGGAAAAGACCCTGATGCTGGGAAAGATTGAGGGTAGGAGGAGAAGGGGATGACAGAGGATGAGATGGTTGGATGGCATCACTGACTCAATGGACATGAGTTTGGGTAAACTCCAGGAGTTGGTGATGGACAGGGAGGCCTGGAGTGCTACAGTCGATGGGGTCACAAAGAGTCAGACAGGACTGAGTGGCTGAACTGAACTGAATGACTTTAATGGCAACAAACAATGAGGAACTAAAGAACAAAGGAAGCAAAGATGAAGGTGAAAGAGGAGAGAGAAAAAGCATACTTAAAACTCAACATTCAGAAAACTAAGATCATGGCGTCTGGTCCCATCACTTCATGGCAAATAGATGGGGGAAAAAATGGAAAGAGTGGCAGATTTTATTTTCTTGAGTTTCAGAATCACTGTGGATGGTGACTGCATCCATGAAATTAAAAGACACTTGCCTCTTAGAAGAAAAGCTATGTCAAACCTGAACAGCATATTTAAAAGAGACATCACTTTTCTGACAAAGGTCTATATAGCCAGAGCAATGGTTTTTCCAGTAGTCATGTACAGATGTGAGTTGGACCATAAAGATGGCTGAGTGTTGAAGAATTGATGCTTTCAAACTGTGGTGCTGGAGAAGACTCTTGTCCAAGTCCCTTGGACTATAAGAAGATCAAACCAGTCAATCCTAAAAAAAAAAAAAAAAAATCAACCCTGAATATTCATTGGAAGGACTGATACTGATGCTGAAGCTGAAACTGCAATAATTTGGCCACCTGATGTGAATAGCCGACTTATTGGAAAAAACCCTGATTCTGGGAAAGATTGAAGGCAATAGGAGAAGGGGGCAGCAGAGAATGAGACAGTTAGATAGCATCATTGACTCAGTGGACATGAATTGAGCAAACTTCAGGAGATGGTGAAGGACAGGGAAGCCTGGCATGCTGCCGTCCATGGGGTTGGAAATAGTTGACACAACATAGCTACTGAACAACAAAATAAATTACTCATTGTCTAACCCCATGTCACAGAGATTTCCTCTTTATTATAAACTGTAAGATTAACTTATTATATTTTAAATGCTTCCCTTTTATTCCTGATTTCTATCATTTGTAGCATCTTTCATCTTTCCTTTGTCAGTCTAGCCAGACGTTTATCACTACTTTTTTCTTTTAAAGTTCCTTTCATTTTCTCTATGACTTTTATACCACTGGTCCTTTCAGTAACAACCAGTACTGGCTGTTTTTCAAAGTTTTGACTCCCCTCCCCTGCCTGACTGCTGTTACTTTTCTGGGTCTTCAAGTAATTGCCTTTTGTGTTCTGTCCAGAGGTCTGTGTTTTCATAAGCAGGACAGAAGAGAAGTAGTAGGTGTCAGAAGGCCAACTCCACTTGCTTAATACCAGAAGTACATCATAGGTTCACTATATAGAGCATTTTGTCTATTGGCTTCTCCCCCTGTTATTTTTTACTCATCACCTAGCTGACCTTTTTTTTTATTATTGTAATAGCATTTACTTTAATAAAGTTAAGAGAAAGTAATGTTCCTTCAAGAATTATACCTATGGTTCCCAGTGGCACTTGTGGTAAAGAACCTGCCTGCCAATGCAGGAGATATAAGAAAGTCAGGTTCAATCCCTGGGTCAGGAAGATCCCCTAGAGAAGGAAATGGCAACCCACTCCAGTATTCTTGCCTGGGAAATCCAAGGACAGAGGAGCCTGGTGGGCTACAGTCCACAGGGTTGCAAAGAGTCGGACATGACTGAAGCCTGTACTAAGTTTCCCTCATGATTCAGATGGTAAAGAACCTGCCTGCAATGCTGGAGACTCAAGTGGTATCCCTGGGTCAGCAAGATCCCATGGAGAAGAGAGTGGATATCTCCTCCAGTATTCTTGCCTAGAGAATTCCATGGACAGAGTAGTTTGGCGGGCTGCAGTCCATAGGGTCACAAAGAGTTGGACACATCTGAGTGACTAACACTTTCACTTTTCACCACCATGGGCTTTTGATTTTCCAGTTTGTTAAATGGCATTATATATTAAAATCTTTGTAAACTTACATTAACACAGTCCATCATATGATACATGTCCACCATTCAACCTCCTGGTAAAGAAGTTTCAAGAGCCCACTTTTCAGAATAAGACTGAAACTACAAAACTTTAAATCAACTATCTGCTCTTAAGTTAGAATTGTTTCATACAGCTGAAGGATCGGTAGTCTATAAGAACATGTCTCTCCCTCTCCTACGAGCGTGTGATTAGAAAGGCACCATATGGTAGCAGTCTGTGTTTTATATATAAATGGGGTAGGGGGCGGAGGAGGAGTGAGAGAGAAGGAGATAAAGGTAGTTTTGATTGTTAACCAAGTATGGTAAGAAAAATCAAGATGAATTCCATTTCTCTAACAAACAAAACACCTACTGGGCAAGGAAGGCTGTGTAATACATGCTGGAGGAAATTCAAAAAATGTGTATGGCAGGTTTCCCTATTTCTAGGAGTTTGGTAGGACAAGTAACTTATACACGATAGTTTTAAAATAAGTTGAAGTGTGATAACACCAAGTTATCAGTATTAACCATAATGGGTATTCTGAAATGGAAGGTAGAATAGGATAATCAACATAGACTTCATGAAAAGATGGAATCCTTCAAGGAAAAGTGAGATTCTGAATTTTACTTATTGGAGGAAATGCAGAAAGAATAGACTGAATAGAGTGATGGTACTCTACTCAGGAGAAAGATTGAAATTCCCAAGAAAATTTGATCAGTTATTATGAGAATAGACAATCAATAGTCCCAAACTTGAAAAGACTCACATGCTGGAATAATCAAATAAATAATTTAAAACAGCTTTAATGGCCATGCATCGTAAGGTAAAGGCAAACACTCCTGAAATACAAACTATAGAGAGGAAATATCACACATTTAGGTTTTAGTTGAGTGGTAGGAAATAAAAGTGGAAAAGTAGACTGGGGCAAGTTCATCAAGGGTACTAAAAGCTAAGGCAAAATTTAACTTGCAAGTTAATGAAGAGCCATCACCGAAGGTCGCTGAACAGGAAGAGAAGCATAACCAGAGCCATATTTTGGAAGACCTACGTGTAGTGTGCAAACTATGGTGACGCCTGAGTAGAGAAAAGCATGGAGGAAAGGACGTCAGCTGCATCACTGCAATGACGTGGACAACAGATACAAAGTGCTTAAGCTGGGTAACGAAATGAGAATGGAATGGAAAGAAGGTAGATGAAAGGTTTCAGTGATGGTCCTGACTGCCTTGGAAATAGGGAACATAGAGGAGTTGGATAAAAGCAGAGAAGTTCACTTAGAAATATGAGTTTGAGTTGCTTGGTAGACAGCTTTTTAGCCATGCTTATGAGCGCTGAAAATTGATGCTTTTGAACTGTGGTGTTGGAGAAGACTTTTGAGAGTCCCTTGAACTGCAAGGAGATCCAACCAGTCCATCCTAAAGGAAATCAGTCCTGAGTGTTCATTGGAAGGACTGATGTTGAAGCTGAAACTCCAATACTTTGGCCACCTCATGAGAAGAACTGACTCATTGGAAAAGACCCTGATGCTGGGAAAGATTGAAGGCAGGAGGAGAAGAGGACAACAAAGGATGAAATGGTTGGATGGCATCACCGACTCAATGGAGATGAGTTTGAGTAAACTCCGGGAGTTGATGGACAGGGAGGCCTGGAGTGCTGCAGTCCACGGGATTGCAAAGAGTCAGACATGACTGAGCGACTGAACTGAACTGAAGAGCAGAGGAGGGGGATTCCCCAGTAGCTCAGCGGTAAAGAATCTGCCTGCAATGCAGGAACCGCAGCAGATGTGGGTTTGATCCCTGGGTCTGGAAGATCCCCTGGAAGAAGAAATGGCAACCGAGTCCAATATTCTTGCCTGGAGAATGCCACGGACAGAGGAGCCTGCTGGGCTACAGTCCAGAGGGTCACAGTGAGTCAGACGCAACTTAGTATGCATGCACACATGCAGGCACTGCTTCATAAGAGGCATGATTCAACTCTAGAGACAGAGAGGTAAATGGGGAGATCACAGTGTGGATGGAATTACCAAGGAGAAGAGAAAAAAGGAAGAGGATAAAGCTGTGAGAGATAACCCTCTTTCTAGGGCAGGAAGTAGACAAGAGAGAGAGGCTCTGAAAAGGGAGAAAGGACATTTTTAGGAAGGAGTGACAGTGTTGCAGAGAGTTAAAAAGGGCAGATAGTAAAACAGTTTACAATTCAGAGACCAAGGGTAATCTTTACAGGAGCAGTTTCAATAGAATATCAAAGGCAGAAGCCATGCATTAAGAAGCAGAAGCGAGGGGCTGTGACTGGGAGTAAAGGGGCACAGAAGACGATACATCCTTTTTGAAGTTTAGCAGCAAGGACCTGGGTTCCATGGATCAACCAGACAGGAATTTGACCTCTGGTGGGTAGACCTCATCAGGAAAAAACAACTGACCACCAATAACTCAAGGGAGGCAACTGTCCAGTGTTGTCAGATGTTTTTGATGATTAAGATAAAAAACAATGTGAAAAACAAGAAATGGAGTCAGGCGGAAAAAGTCTTCCTCATACAGAGTGACATGAATTTGCTCTTCTTCAAAGTCTCTCTCGTCTCCTTGCAGAAAAAGATTGGTTCCCCTGGCCCGCTGTCTTTGTTGAGTTAATGTTGCTGCAGAAGGCAGAATGGTGATGGCAAATTCCAAAGATGCAGCCTACAAGGAAAGAACATGCTCTTTCCTAGCAGCTGGAGGGAACAAAAAGAAAAGCAATGATCTGGGAAGTTTTGATGGCAAGCAGATGTACCGCTTCAGCCTAACGTTCAGACTCAATGCCAAACTATTGCTCCAACAGCTTGTCTGCTTGGGAATTTCCAGGGGGCAGTTAGCTGTCTCCTTCTTCTCCACTCTGCTCCATGCCACAGTTCTTTCTAGCTCTCAGCACCTCCTCCTCGCCCTTCTTATCTCACAGCCACCACCTGCCATCTTATGACGGTGAGGAATGGGGCAGAAAGAGCCAAGGCATTTCAGAGAGCCGAGTGATGAGTAACTTCCCGCCTCAGACGGTAACTGGGGAACGTGGACCTCAGGACCTGAAGCTGACACTGGGGAGTGAGGATGTACTTACATCACTTGTTGCTCTAAGACTTTATATGTGAAAGGAGCAGTCAGGGGAAAGTGAGAAGTTCTACAGTACCTTGTTTCCGGGACCCGCCCTTCAGCTTTCACTCTGGAAGAGATTACATGGAAACTTCAGGGAGATGCTCCAGTTGCCCCATTTAAAAATTGCCCTGAAGTTACTTAACGCCTGTTTTGTAAGAAGTGGGAAGTAAATAAATGGTGATGGCCGTATCACCCTGGTGACTGTCACCCCAGTCGTCTCAGAAGCTTTCTCCAGGACACCCGGGGGGCTCAGGTGCAAACACACCTCCTCTGGGACTGACAAGCGGTCGTCTCTGTAGGACCTTCTAAATCTAGGAATCGGTAAGGGGCAAGTTCTCGTGGGAAATGCTGGCCTGGTGAAATGGTCCTGACACCTCTCTCTCTCTTTCTCTTTTCTGTCCTCCTTCTACAGGGACATTTTAAATGAAGAGATTTCCAGCCAGGAGTGCCTTTGTCTGTGAAGGGGTGCAGAG
Source organism: Bison bison bison (assembly GCF_000754665.1). NCBI lineage: Eukaryota > Metazoa > Chordata > Mammalia > Artiodactyla > Bovidae > Bison > Bison bison. The sequence goes on from NW_011494720.1 coordinate 5,615,089, forward strand.
AGCTGGGGGAAGAAAAGAGGGCAACAGAGTCAGCAAGGGGAGGAGAAAAAGACTAGAGGCTCATGACCCATTCTTCCTAAACTTAAAGTGAGAGGTTGCCTTCACTAGATGGGACACAATAGGGTAGGGACTGGAGACCTCAGTGGTTTGACCAACTCTCCCCTTTCTCCCCAGGTATCAACCTCTCTCAGCAACTCAAGGAAAGGGCCAGCAAATGGACAGGGTGCCCGAGGAGCAAAGGACAAAGCCCCACCTAGTGCCCCAGGGTGCATGGACCCCTCAAAGGCTTTCCTGGGTCATCAGGAAGGAGTTTGAGGGAGTGCATGCGAGGGGTACACAGGCAACCCAGGAAGTCAGCAGTGTGTCAGGGCTCACAGTTAAGGGAAGAGCAGGAATGGGGTCATGAATTATGTAACCTGTAGGCTCCTCTGTCTGTGGGGGAGCCGAACTGTGTTCTTCCAGAGGAGGACCGTGGGAGGAGCTGGCGGAGGATGCGCGTGCTGTTGCCATGCGCTGGGTGCCCACAGCTGAGCTGGGATGGGAGGCCCAGCCCTGCTGTCGTGGGCCCAAGCAGGCTGCCGAGGAGGCCCGGATTGCCCGCGGTTGCACTCAGGCAAGCCTCAGAGGACATAAAAATCTGTTATTAAACATCCCGATGCTAACAGCACGAGTCTGTATTTATCCAGCGCTCTGCCAAAAGCCCAAGCCTTTATCCAGGAGACCAGAACAGTTGATCTTAACACCTTTGAACAGATGGAAAGTGCACAAATGGGAGACACAGGAATAGCGAAGCAAACCATACCTCTCCCGCTAACCTTGGCCCAGAAAGGACGTAATGTGTAAAGGGGAACTGTCAAGAGAAACATCGCAATCTCTTCAGAAGTCAATGTACCTTTAATTTCAAAAGTACAACTGAGTACCATTTTCTAGACAGATGATTCCCCCCGTCATATCTCTTGCTGTTCTTTGGAAAGCTTCTGTTATTTCTCTTCCATCTGTTATTTTCATTTATTTCAGCTAGATTTTTCCAAATTGGAGGATCTTATTTTGGGAATGATATATTCCAGAGATGTTACCCCATTTAAAGAGAACGATTGTTTTTTTTTTTTTCCCCCAACTTGGAAGAGTATATTATGGGTCCAGGGGCAGGTAGTTTTTTCTAGGTTCAGAGACTAAGAGTCTTCTCTGTAGAACAGTGGCTCTGGAGCTCCTGATGGAGCATGGTGGGTGGGGGGTGGGCATGTTTGGCCCTTGGTAAGGGTCCCTCCCAGAACATCAAGCCCCGACGAGGAAGGCCTTCCATCAGGCCCAATGCTCCCTCCTGGGTTTTGGCACTCAGAGGAACTGAGTTAGAAATAAGCATGTATCTGTGATATCCCGGCATTCTCTGAAGGACTGGAACGTTTGTGAGAAAAGCAGAGAAGAGAAAAGCATGTACCTACTTGGAGCCTGATGATCAGAGGAAGAAAAAGATGTGAGAGCAAAGGAGGGAAGGGAATGAAGAGATGCCTCAAGGTCACTTCACACCCCAGGGAGAAGGGAGAAAACACCAGGACACCCAGACTGCCCACCCATAAGAGACATGAGAACGTTGAGGCCCCTCCCAGATGTTAAAACGTAGAATATGCGACATTTATCTCAGGACACTTCTCTCCGGTTGCTTTCTCAAGCCTCACTCCCCTTCCACACACAACCTACTCTGGGCCCTACCAGGATGGATCCCCGCTGAGTGCCACGTGCCGCGCGCTTCCCCGGAAACATACTTTGTCTGTGATGCCTGCCTCCGTGCCGTCTGCTCTTCCCTATGCCTGGCAGACTCCTGCTCATCTCCGCCAAGCCAGCAGAAATGTCATCTTCTCCGAAACCTTCTCCATCTCTCAGTCCGCATTTGTTACGGGTTCCCCCAGAAGTTTTCCCTGCACACAACCCCCATCTCACTTGTGGCACTTAAGATATTTTATCCTGTTTTCCCCTCCGGACTGTGCTGAATTTGGGTGGTCCATCCATGTTTGCAGGTGGGAGGAATGAAGGTCACCCAGGATGGGAGAAAGTACACTGCAGTAAGGAGTCACACAGCCTAGAATCAAGGAGCCAAAAGCTAGTTGACTAGATCAGCTTCATCACAGGGTGTTATTTTAGTGACAATGTCTGCCGACATTCTCATTAAATGCCTCTGTGCTTCTCACTGCAACTTGGTAGAAAAATCATAAGACTCAGACCCAAGAGACATCAGTTCTAATATTGCTTCTGCAGTTAACTGGTTGAATGTTGTCCTAAAATTTACTCACTGTCAGTTTCCTCAGCTGTCAAAGTCATTGGTGTTGTTTTTTCCTCTACTTTATCTCACATGTTTTGAGGTTTAAAAACAAAAACAAAAAAATGAATCGATGTGACAGAATTTAATGGTTGTACAGGGAAATGATAGTATCATTGAATTTCCTTAAATTTTGCTTCCTCCTCATCTAACCAAGCTTCTCCTATAAATGTGCCAACAATAATACCAATACTACTAATAAAATGCAAAATATTTCATTGTAGCTCAAAAGCTCTTGCTATTGTAGTTCGCTTGTATGTTGTAGGTATTAAGGATGTTCACAATAAATTGTTTAGAAAAGGGCATATTAGCATATGAAATAAAATGCTCTCATTTTAAGGTGTGCTTCTAAAAGAACAGGGAACTTCAGTGTTGGGAAGGGGAGGAGCTGGAAATCTACTGGCCCAACCTTCTGTCCTGTGATGAGGAAATCTGGGCCAGAAGAGGTCACATGGGTTTTGTGAATTAGATACAAGGCTGAGATTCAAACCCAGGTTGCCCATTGCCTAGTCTGTGCCCCGTGGCCCACAATGGGCAAAGAGAAGTGCCCAGGAAAAGGAGTATTGCTCTTACCACCCAACCCAGATGGGCTGGGGCTTGTTGGGCCAGTCTGCAGCCAGGCGGGCATCAGAGCAAGGCACTCCTGTCTTCAGCCCCCCTTCCTCCCTCTGACCAGCACACTGGCCTCGATACCCCTCATCTGCCAGCAACACCCTCCCTCCACCAGCCCATGTCCATGTAATCAGCTCTTTCACATCCTTCCCGTCTTTGCGTCAACGTCACCTTCTCATTGAGAATGCCCTTTGCCCTTTTAAAACTGCAGCCCCTCCCCCAGCCTTATATTTTTCCATTACCAGCTTTACTTTTCTCCACAGCATTTTACCGACTCAATGGACATGAGTTAGAGCCAACCCAGAGACAGTGAAGGACAGGGAAGCCTGGTGCGCTGCAGTACGTGGGGTTGCAGAGTCGGACACGACTGAGCGAGTGGACCACACAAAAAAAGAGCATTTTCTTTCTTTGTTTGTTAATTGTCTGCCTCTTTCCCTCACTGGTAAGCTCCATGAGGACAAAGAAATTTGTCTATTTTGGTTACCACCATCCCTCCAGGGCCCGGAACAGTGCCTACATTGGCTCAAAAATAACCCTCGAGTGGACGAATGAATGAAGGATGACCTGCTGCAGCAATTATTTTTGAGAGACAGTGAGAGTGCATTATTCCTCATCTGTGTCCTCTCTAAGTAAGAATCTGTCACTAAACACCTGGAGGGCTCCTCAGTTCCCAGTGCCACTTCAACCGAAACTCAGACTTGACTCATTATGCAAAGCTCAGAGAACTTATCTTTGGAAAACTCCCACCATTCGCATTACCTGATCAGAAGATAGCTTTTGGATTGTGTGTGTGCTGTGTGCTCAGTCGCATCTGAGTCTTTGCAGCCCCACAGACTGTAACCCCCAGGCTCCTCTGTCCATGGGATTCTCCAGGCAAGAATACTGGAGTGGGTTGCCATTTCCTCCTCCAGGGGATCCTCCAGACCCAGGGATCAAACTCATGCCTCTTGAGTCTCCTTCATTGGCAGGGTTCTTTACCACTAATGCCACCTGGGAAGCCCACTTTTAGGTTACTAAGGTTAACCAAAACAGCCTGAACTTTTCTGAAGATCACATCCTCTTTTAATGATTTAGCTGGGGCTCCAGAAGGTTATTTTTAATTTTGATTCATTCCTCACATAAACCCATTCATTGGCCATTGACAGACAGCATGCCTGTCTACACCCACAGGCATCAAAATGGACGTGGGGAGCCAGGATTTGACAAGCCAGGCATTATCATCTTGAATCACAGCCACAGAAGTACTGACCAGAATGCAAGGTCAGAGGAATTTAAAGACTAGAGCTTCAGATCTAGCAGATCTCAGCAGAAGCAAGGCAGACAAATGGGACCTGCCAGCAGTGAGATGTCATTTGAGTAGAACCAGGTATGAGCTGAAGAATCTGGACAGTTCAATGGTGAGATCAAGAATTCAGAGATTTACTACAAAGAACCTCTTAAGCAGGCTCTTGGTGAGCTTTCTTGAGCCAAAGACAGAGTCTTAAAGGTAGTAAGTTGTCAAAGATAAGAAGATGAGTATGGATGCTGGTAAGATAACCAACTCCCTGGTTTGCTGGGACCTTCCTAGTTTCAGCATTGAAAGTTCCAGGTCTCAGTAAGCACCTCCATTCTGGGCAAACCAGTGCAGTCAGGCTCCCTGAGTGCTCGGCTGGATGGAGATGAGAACAGAGGGGGTTCCCTCTTAGAGGCTTCATCTCAGACATACAAGACAAGGGCAGCAGCTGAGAGCAAAGGGCTGGGAGGTACTAAGGAGACAGGTGGAGAATGCTAAGGGAAGAAGGAGAAAATGATGGTCAGACTGTGTTGAGAAGGGGAACCTGCTTGTGCTTGAGGGGCTTCTCCAAAGGCCTTGATAAAATCCAGATGAATGGATGTGGTCAAGACAGCCATGCTGAGGTTCAGCCCTCTGGTATCCTTCAGAAAGGGAAGAATGATTCTACTCACGCTTACCTAATTTAGAGTTTGATGCATCCAATTCACCCTCCGTGTCTATGTCTTACCCTGCATGTAAGCATTGTGGAAACAGACTCAGTCTTCTTTAGGTCACTGCAGCAGCTCAGGACATCAGCGTCTCCTAAATCTCTCTGTCCTGAAACCCCTCAGCCTTCCCAGCATCCCAAATTCACAAGGAAAGTATTGGAAAATGGCTTTCCTGCTAAGAACAGAAAGTAATAACCTATTTTCTTTGCTTCGATCGACCCATGACATATCAAAACTGATTAAATTAATCTGTTGTACTTCAAATGCTTTAATACTGGTCATGTTTATCCACACTTAATGGAATATACATCGGAGGCTGTTTTTCAATAGCAGTGATGGATTTTCCCCCTGCCAGTACTTTCCAATTTATTTTATCTTCCAGCAGCAGAGCCCTTTTATTCAAACAGGAGTATACATGGTAGTCTGATATGTAAAGCACATAAAGTAGACAAAATTCGATCTGCTATGAGGAAAGTAGGTAGTGGGATCAGGAACCATCTTATATTCCTTGGCAGCACATGGGAGATCTCTGTGGAATCCTACCAGTTCTGAGGGCAGAGTTTGCAGACCTCTGACCCAGGCATTCAGGCAAAACAAACCAGTGCACGCACAAGAGAGGTCGTGGTAACAAGGAAAAAGCTTCATTATGCACAGACAGTATATAGCTCATGAGTGCTGCATACTAACCATCTGAGCCCTGAGTCAAAGGAACTGTCTTAGAAAAGCATATGCATTAATTATAAAATAAAACTGAAGGATAAGTTGGCCCTTTTCAGAAGAGAAAATATTTGGTTAAAAATACCAGTAGCAATAAAGCTCATCAATAGAATGGCCAAGTGCCAATACTGGCAGCTCCTGACTCATAGCTATTTGGAGCCCTACTGTTCCAGGCTCTGCCAACCATGCCCTCTCAGAAAAGTTCTAAAGGAGTTCCCACAAACCAGTCTGGAATGAGCTGTTGAGAGTGGTCAACCCTTCCACTATGGCCAATCAGAATTTAGATACACATAACAGTTGTGACTTCTATGCACAGGAAGAATCAAGCCCTAAATGAATGAGCAAAAGAAATTTTGTTCCAGGATTGCCCTTAATCTTCTCCATAATAAATATGGTCAAGTAGGTACCTCTCCGTGACCACTCCAAGCTGAATGTGTCTTTTGGTCACTGTTTAATCACCAATGCAGTGAGAATTAGAAAAGCTGAGATAAAATAAACTACTTGTTAAACTTATCATTAGATGAGGAAATGGTTCCCTCTACTATGATGACTTAATTTTGTATAATGTGTTTTGTTTTGTTTAAAAAAATATATCATTCCAAAAATAAAGGAGGAAAATGCAGAGAGCCCACATCAAACCTGTAAAGGACCTACTCTACTCTGGATTCTATTGTGGTGTCTTCATATTTTCATGGATAAAATCTAATTATCTGCACTATATTTAGTGCATACTAAATATAATGCGTGAGCTTCCCTCGTGGCTCAGACGGTAAAGCATCTGCCTACAATGTGGGAGACTCGGGTTCGATCCCTGGATTGGGAAGATCTCCTGGAGAAGGAAATGGCAACTCACTCCAGTACTCTTGCCTGGAAAATTCCATGGATGGAGGAGCCTAGTAGGCTACAGTCCATGGGGTTGCAAAGAGTCGGACACGACTGAGCGACTTCAATGTCAATGTCAAATATAATGCACTGATATGTGGCTTTCTCTATACACAAGATACAAAATTACTATGTCAGCCTTGTAAGGAATTACAAATCCCACAAAATCTAGGACTTTAGTTCTCCATTAGATCTGAATTATTTAGGTTAGGTTTGGTTGTATGAGGGCTTCCCTGATAGCTCAGTTGGTAAGGAATCTGCCTGCAATGCAGGAGACACTGGTTTGATTCCTGCATGGGAAAGATCCTCTGAAGAAGGGATAGGCCACCCACTCCAATATTCTTTGGCTTCCTTTGTGGCTTCCCTGATAAAGAATCTGCCTGCAATGCGGGAAACTTGGGTTCGATCCCTGCATTGGGAAGATCCCCTGGAGAAGGGAAAGGCTACCCACTCCAGTATTCTGGGCTGCAGAATTTCATAGACTATATAGTCCATGGAGTCACAAAGAGTCCGAAATGACTGAGCGACTTTCACTTTCACTTTGGCTGTATGTGACAGAAAATACATACATACATACATACATAATGGCGGCTTAAAAGAGATAAAAATTGTTTTCTTCCTTATATAAATGAAGCTTGAAGGTCCTTTCAGCTCACGTTCCTCATTCTTCATCCTCAGAACCCAAGATGGCAGCATCTACTTTCTAGGCAGCCAAATAGAGACAAGGATGAAGATGTAGAAAGCAAGGGTGAGTGCCAGCCATCTCTTCAGAATGTTTTCCAAAACCTGCCTTGGATACTTCTGCTTTTAAGCCATTGGCCACAAAATCCCTGATCTGCAATGGTGGTGTCTAACTAGGGGCACTGCTTATCCCACTGGAAATGTTACAGAAATTATAAAATTCTAATAATTCTGGACTCTGGAACACATCTGGCATGAATGTTTTTCAGAAAAATGATTGTGGTCAAATACTGACAAATTTCCATTTAAAAGTCTGCTGCTAAGCTGCTAAGTCACTTCAGTCGTGTCCGACTCTGTGCGACCCCATTGACAGCAGCCTACAAGGCTCCCCCATCCCTGGTATTCTCCAGGCAAGAACACTGGAGTGGGTTGCCATTTCCTTCTCCGATGCATGAAAGTGAAAAGTGAAAGTGAAGTCACTCAGTCGTGTCCGATTCTTAGCGACCCCATGGACTGCAGCCTACCAGGCTCCTCTGTCCATGGGATTTCCCAGGCAAGAGTACTGGAGTAGGGTTCCATTGCCTTCTCCACTTAAAAGCCTAGTGGTAAATAAAAATAATATCATTACTAATGTGATCTATTATTTTACTGTTCTAAGTGTACTAAGTCACTCCAGTCATGTCTGACTCTTTGCAACTACATGGACTGCAGCCTGCTAGGCTCCTCTGTCC